>NC_142871.1:113194000-113497833 GCF_051225735.1 Oryctolagus cuniculus
CCTATCAGGTGCTAGCTAGAGATGAAAGAATAGAGTGCATGTGTATGGGTTTTGACTAGTGAGCACGTAAGGTAGAGGGATACATTTGAGATACTGGGCTGGGTCCAGGTCAAGTGGAGTAGTTAGAGGTGCTACAAAGCAAGCCCAAGGGAGCTAGGTCAGTATGCCTTGCTTATTGGCTGGGGAGAGGTTGAAGGATATCGAAAAAGACAGAATGAGCGTAGGTCTGGCATGGTAATTTAAAAGAGAGACAGACTTGGATGAAAGTCATTGTAAAAGGTATGAGGATACTTCAAAAAATTTGTGGAAAGCAAACTTAAAAGATAGGTTTAGGGAGCTGGTGTTGTGATGCAGCAGGTTAATCAGCCACTGCCTGCAATGCAAATATCCCATATCAGAGTGCTGGTTTGAGTCCCAGCTGTTCTGCTATGGCTTCAACTCCCAGCTGATATGCCTGTGAAAAGAACAGAGGATGGCCCAACTACTTGGGCCCCATGCCACTTACTCAGTCGGAGTTCTGAGCTCCTGGCTTTAGCTTACTCCAGTCCCAGCTGTCTTTTCCAGATTTCTTTCTTCTTCTGTCTCTCTGTCTCTCTGCCTTTTAAATAGATAAGAAATCACAAAAATTTGTAAAGAAAACATCCATTTGTGTAATAAAACAAAAAAGAGGTTTATTTTGGTGAAAAAAATTGAAATTCATGCATAATTTTTCATAGTTCACATTTCTGTGAACTTATTTTTCAAAGGTTTATTTATTTATTTGGATGGCAGAGTGAGAGAGAGATTGATTTTCCATCACTGGTTTGCTCTCCAAAATGGCTTCAGTGGCTGAGGCCATTTCAGGCTGGAATCATGAATCTGCAGCTCCATGAAGGTTTCCCAAATTATGGCAGAAACCCAGGTCCTTGGGCTGTTTTACTGTGTCTTTCCAGGAGAATTAGCAGGGAGCTAGATCAGAAGTGGAGAAGCTGGGACTCTAACCAGGGCTCAGACATGGGATGCTGGTCTTAAAGGTGGCAGCTTTGTTCACTGTGCCACAACACCAGTCTCCATGTGAACTTTTTTTTTTTTTTATTTTTTATTTTTGACAGGCAGAGTGGACAGTGAGAGAGAGAGAGAGACAGAGAGAAAGGTCTTCCTTTTGCCGTTGGTTCACCCTCCAATGGCCGCCGCGGCCAGTGTGCTGCGGCCGGCGCACCGCGCCGATCCGATGGCAGGAGCCAGGAGCCAGGTGCTTTTCCTGGTCTCCCATGGGGTGCAGGGCCCAAGCACCTGGGCCATCCTCCACTGCACTCCCTGGCCACAGCAGAGAGCTGGCCTGGAAGAGGGGCAACCGGGACAGAATCCGGCGCCCCAACCGGGACTAGAACCTGGTGTGCCGGCGCTGCTAGGAGGAGGATTAGCCTAGTGAGCCGCGGCGCCGGCCTCCATGTGAACTTTTTGAGGACCTCATGTGTCTACCCCTGAAAATAAATGGTTTGATCATTTACAAAAGTAGTGTTGGTTAAAAGTTGTTGCTAAAAACCAGTGTGAGTATTGTGAAGAATTTCAGAAAGTCCAAAATTTTTAAGTAATGTCTAAAAATGAGAAAAAGTTAATCTTTTGAGCCAAAAAGTACCTATTAAAATCTTAGTTTCATCATGAATTAGCTTATCCTTATTGTAGAAAACTCTAAAAACTTAGAGGATTAAGAATAAAAGAAGAAATAATCTATATCTGTATCCAAAAATAACTATTAACTATCCTAAATCTTTGGGCATATTTTCTTCCAGTCTCTCTCTTTCTTATTATATAATTTGACTTATTAAATAATGAACATTAAATTTTAACAATTTTGTAAATCAGCCCAGGGTTCAACAGATCTGATCTGCCACCTGTTTTTGTAAAATCCATAAGCTAAGCATTGTTTTTACATTTATAATTTGTTGAATGACTTAAAAGAATATTCCATAATATTTGAAAATTACATGAAGTCAAATTTCTGTATATGAACAAGATTTTACTGGAACACAGTGATATCCACTTAGTTACTATTATCTGTGGTTATTTTCATACTACAATGGCAGAGTAATTATTGTGAAAGAGCATGGTCTACAAAAACTAATATATTCTGTGGGGAGCAGCTCGGACTAGACTAGGTTACTGGAATTAGGACTTATTCTATGCATCTGCTCTCCCACAATATGGCGCTAGGAGAGGAGAAAACAGCTTCTACCCAGCTGCCTCCAGTTCAACCAATAAACAGCAGGACTTGCTCCTGATTGGAGGAGAGCAGCGTACTCGGCGTGTGGGCAGCCGAGTTGGGATTGGCAGAAGAGGACTATAAAGGAGGAGAGAGACGGCATGCACCAGGAACATCTAAGGGGAACACCTGTGCAGCCCCCGAGAGAGCCGGCCGGCGGTGTGCCGCTCCCCTGCGGAAGTGGGGAATGTGGCCAGGGGGAACTGCCCTTCCACGGAGGTGGAAGGGATAGTAGCCAACCCGGGAAGAACCAGCAGCAAACCCGGAGAGGGCCGAGCAGACGAAAGAACAGCGCAGGGTCCAGTGTCGCTCCTCCACGAAAATGGGGAGCGACATATTCACTATTTGGGCCTTTACAGAAACTGTCTGATGATTTTGATTTAACCAATCCACAATTTTTGCTCTTTTGGAATTTTTCTTCTTTGATCATTTTTTTTGCCCACTATAATGTTTTGGTTGACATCCTGCACAAAAATCTTTCTCTATTTTTCTGATCATTTTAGGGAATTGTTTTCCTAAAAACAGAATTACTATGTCAAAGTGTATAAATATGCTAAATTTCTTTCCAGAAAACTCAAAGTAACACCCCCACCAAAAGCATATGAGAGCTCCAGTAATTTTTCTTTTTCTTTTTTAAAGATTTAAAAATTTCAAAGTCAGAGTTACACATAGAAAGGAGAGGCAGAGAGGAGAGAGAGAGAGAGAGAGAGAGAGAGAGGTCTTCCATCTGATAGTTCACTCCCCAATTGGCCACAAGGCTGGAGCTACGCCGATCTGAAGTCAGGAGCCAGATGTTTCCTCCAGGTCTCCCTCATGGGTGCAGGGGCCCAAGCACTTGGGCCATCTTCTACTGCTTTCCCAGGCCATAGCAGAGAGCTGGATTGGAAGTGGAGCAGCCGGGTCTCAAACCAGCGCCCATATGGGATGCTGGCATTTCAGGCCAGGGCGTTAACCCACTGCGCCACAGCGGCAGCCCCAGTAATTTTTCTTTGGCAATATAAAATCCATACTACTCTGCCTTAAACTATTTTATATTTAATAATAAACAAAGTATTAATCATGTACAGCTTTGCCAGTAGATAATTTTCTGGGGGAGTAAGTTTCACTTGCTCCTTTCAATATAGACCTGAATCTGTTCAGCTTCTGCTCTTGCCATATCCTATTGTGTAACTTCCTGGAGCTTGCTTACTCCCCTGTCATTGTAAACCAGGCTGTTTAATGGGGGAAATGTCTGTCTCTATAATGGGGGAAGAAAAGATTCATCAGAGCCTGTCTGATCCTGTGTAAATAGGAGATTAGGGTTCTTCTGCCTGACTATATGCATTTTATCTCAAATGATTGATTTTACATAAATTCTACCTGGATCTACTCACAGTGACTTCTCCTTCAACTGATAAATATATTTGCCACCTGAGCAGTGAAACATGATTAGTCTCATCCACATGTGTGACCTTAGAGGGTATAGTCCTGCCCTTGAAAAAGGCTTAGTAACTTTTAATGTTATTTGATTAAAGGAGTGAGAGAATAGAAAAATGTTAAGTCTAGATTTTACCTTCCTAATGTGAAACTCATTTATATATATATATATATATATTTTTTTTTTGACAGGCAGAGTGGACAGTGAGAGAGAGAGAGACAGGTCTTCCTTTTGCCATTGGTTCACCCTCCAATGGCCGCCGCGGCTGGCGCACCGCGCTGATCCGATGGCAGGAGCCAGGTGCTTCTCCTGGTCTCCCATGGGGTGCAGGGCCCAAGCACTTGGGCCATCCTCCACTGCACTCCCTGGCCACAGCAGAGAGCTGGCCTGGAAGAGGGGCAACCGAGACAGAATTCGACGCCCCGACCAGGACTAGAACCTGGTGTGCTGGCGCCACAAGGCGGAGGATTAGCCTAGTGAGCTGCGGCGCCGGCCTGAAACTCATTTATATTATATTGGATACAGTGTTCAATCTTCTCCTCTTTGAAGCTCTTCTTCTTCCTCCTCCCCTCTTCCTCCTTTTCCTCCTCCTCCTTCTTCATCAGTTTCACAGGGTTAAACAGCAGTTAGTTCTCCTCCACACTGACTGACTGTAGATTTTTGAAAGTGGTGATGTGGCAGAGGCCTGTATTTTAATTAAACTTGTTTCTAGCTGACATGATTAAAGTTGTGGTAGAGGTCTGCCCAAGCTTAGAAGAAGAAAAAGGGAGGCATCTGTTCTGGGAATTAAATGTGGTTGTTATCTGCTTGCATGCTTCAGCTGCAGTTCCTATCTGTTTATATGTAACCTATCTAACAGGTAGATAATCATTTCAGGTTCTGTTTGTTAGCACAGAGAAATGATGTTAACCCTTGCCAGACAGCTTAGGGCTCAGTAAGTGTGTACAAAAAACAAAACAAAAAAAATCTTCAGTAACTATGTTCCCATGTGCAGTATTGTATCAGACTTATGGCCCCCATTAAAATATCCAATCAAATGTATGCAGGTAACCATTTAAAGGAGACAGACTAAAATCATACATAAGGGAAAACCCTTTTTTGTTCCAGACTCAGAATTTTGAATTAGAAATTCTACCTGGGTCTTATGCTGACATAAGAGGCCTTGGTGTCTTGTCTTGGTACATGAATCCTGCTACAGTGACAGGTAGATAGGCAACTAAAGTGTAGAGCTTGCTTGGCTTCACCCTTGTTATGTTTTCTGGTCAATCTGTGTGGATGTGGTATGGGATGTTTGGATGTGGTATGGGATGCTCCTTTCCTTTGGCCCAGTCAACTTTGCTGAGCCTGGTATCTGTGTGCACATTTGGAGTCCCCATCTCTTTCATGGAAAACTTCTGGATCTTTTGGAGTGCTCAAGAGGCACGCTTCTTGAAACCCACTTCATGGATGAGCTTGTGAATATTGATGGTGTACTTTCAGTCACTACTTTGTTGATGTCAAAATGGCCCTTCTTCTCACAACCCTTCTTTGTGGGAGCCATCTTGTAGGGCCCAAGTTGCAAAGGAAGTGAAACTTTAATTCTCACAATGTGCAAAATTATGCAGTGGTCCTGATTTTGAATACTTGCTCAGCAAAGTTTCCATATGTAGGGGAAATATATTTTTAAGTAAGAAATTGACACAAAACGTATTTTCACCTAGAAAATCCTGGAAATAAGTTACATTCTCTTAGGATTTGAAAGGAAAATGCTGTGTTATTTAGGAGTATGTTATTGTGTCTGTTTCTATCCCTATACGCATCAGAGATAAAAAGGCCAAATCTGAAACCCATATAAGATCCTCTTCTGATTAAATTCTTCAGATGCCTAAAGACTTGCACAGTGAGATTAGCTGGGGCTGAGAAATGTGGTGAGACTATTGAATTGGCTTTAATAATTTTAGCCTGTTCATAGAGAGTTATCACTTAGAAGATCGACTGTATTCCCTTATACAGAACCTACAGTCTGCTAAAATTGCTAAAGAGCCACTTAACTTTTCCATAGGAAAAAATCCGAATAATTCGTAGGGTGACTCTGGAAGTATTACCACACATTCTTAGATTTTAGTAATCCCTAACAGAACCAAGGACAGGAGTCTGCCTTTTTGCTGAGCCAGGAGGACATTCTAAAGTAGCTGCAGTTCACATTTGTAAGGAGCCTTTTAGTTCATCCCTTGTAGTACTCTCCTCTCAGACCAAGTGGTGGTAAGGGATGGAGCTCGGACCCCTTTGAATCTTGTTTAACAGGTACTTTGCGGCTTTCTGGAATCCAGGCTTAAGGGTTTTATCACTCCAAGTTTTGGAAGGGCTGAAGGTGAAGTTGCACCTTCCCTGTACACAGATTCTAGCCATGACTGCTACAGCAGCTGAGGGACTGCTCTGTTTTAATAATTTGGCATCTTTGGTGGTGTGGCATGCTGCCAGCCAGGGCATTCATCTCCGCCCACCCTCTGCTGCTACATGAAGCTTCCTAAGTATGTTTGTAGCCAGGGAAAAAATCTTGGCAGAGCAAAAGGGAGATATTTCTCTCCCTGTTCCTTACAACAGGACGTAATGCAGGCAGGTGGCCTAATTTATAAAGATGAGTTATAGAGAGAGCATCTGATAAAAAGGCATGCATATTAGTAAGAAAAGATTAGCTTCAGAAGGCTCTCTGCAGTTAGACTGAGACAAAATCTATGCACATAGTAATTTAGAACTGCTTATTAAAATTAGCCATGATTTACAGAAGACAGGAAGAAAAATACACAGCTTGTAATGTATGATTATAATTATGATTTGACTAACCCCATACAGCTGGAAAGAGACCCCAGACATCCTTTAATCAATCATGCTAATTACTCTTATGATACTTAATAAAGTATCTCTTAAATATGGTCAAAATGACCTCAATAAGAATAGTATTTGGAATTAAACAGAATTAAAATTTAAGAGAATGAATGCTGAGTCATTACCTGGGAAAAATGTACAAGTTGAATAATAAATTATTTAATGTTACAGAAAAAAATCTAGGGTTTATTAACATGAATTGTAAAAACAAACAGTATAGGATTTTTTCAAAAAATATTTATTTATTTATTTGAAATTCAGAGTTACACAGAGAAAGGAGAGGCACAGAGAGAGAGAGGTCTTCCATCTGCTGGTTTACTCCCCAGATGGCTGCAATGGCTGGAGCTGCGCCTATCTGAAGCCAGGAGCCAGGAGCTTCTTCCAGGTCTCCCATGTGTATGTCAGGGCCCAAAAACTTGGGCCATCTTCCACTGCTTTCCCAGGCCATAGCAGAGAGCAGGATCGGAAGTGGAGCAGCCAGGACTTGAACTGGCGCCCTTATGGAATGCTGGCACTTCAGGCAGTGACTTTACCTGCTATGCCACAGTGCCAGCCCCTTTTTTCTTTCTTAAAAGCAAGCGGCATACTGTAGGAAGCCTTTTCCAAGTGGTTGTCACTAATTTCCTGCATGAATTATTATTTAGGGACTACAAAAAACTTGAAGAAATCTGTGGATTTCTAAGGAAGTGACTGGAGCAATGAAAATATAATCTTTAAGAAAAGTTAATGAAAATATGATCTTTAAGAAAAGTTAAGGGACTTGGATTGTTATAGTTTTTAGAAAAATACATACTTTCAGTATGTTTAAGTATTTTATATCTTTATACACACATATCCATTCAATTGAACTTGTAAACAATTTTTTGTTACATATACATATACTAACTTCAAAGTTAATAGAAATTTGACTTTTCTTGATTTATACTAACCTATTACTAACCATTCCTATAAAGAAGTCAAGGGCACTTGTAGAATCCTTGTTGATAGGACTCTATTTTCCAAGTTAAAAATATATATATATATAAATTTTTTATTTTCAGGGGTTTGGGGAGAGAGAGAGAGAGAGAGAGATATCTAATATTTGTTGGTTTCCCCATCAAATGCCCCTCATAGCCCAGGCTGGGCCAAGCCGAAGCCAGGAACCTAGAACTGAATCCAGGTCTATGCCACAATGATGACCACTGGAAGCTTCTATAGGAAGAAATAAGAGGTAATTTCTCATTTTTATGTTGTTGTTTAAATGTGAAGAACACTGAATTTGCCATTTAGCCCTAAGAAAAAAAGTATAAGAAATGTGACCCAAACCCAGGGAACATGATTTCACTCAGTGTTCTTTTGGCCAAACATCTTGGGATTCTGAGATTGAGGAAAAGGGAAATCATGACGTGGAATAAATATCTCTCAGTACTCCCTGACTGCACTCCAGTGTATTTGTGAGACTTGTTCATCTTTACCTGCCAATTTGGGCTCTCACATCTGGATCTAAGAACATGCCTGCAGAAATAAGTGCTGTTGGTCATTTAACCAAGTTAGAAACTGTCAGATTTCTTTGAAATTTTACATTTTAAGCAAGCTTATTAAAATATTCATCATTGATTCCAAGCTCTCTTAATCACATCTGGCATTTAAAACTAGACATTTTTGCAGGATTTAACACAGAAAAGGACTTTCTATGACTTTTTTTTTTCTTAAGAGTCTTTTAGCTTCTGAATTAACTTTAGATGTTCAATTTAGATCAGGTTGAGAGCAACAGAAACCCAAATTAGCTTACTTTAATTATAGAGATTTATTGATTCACAAAAGGGAAAATTTCACAAATGGGCCTAATTTCAGTAAAGGCTGGATATAAATACACAAATGATGTCAGTAGATTATTTCTCTCTTTCTACAATTCTGCTCTTCTCTGTTGGCTCTCTGTGGTTTACAGTCTAAGAAAGAGCAACAAGCAAGCTCCCTCTCCTTCCTTTCAGAAGTCCCAGTGAGGCCGGCGCAGCGGCTCACTAGGCTAATCCTCCGCCTTGCGGCGCCGGCGCACCGGGTTCTAGTCCCAGTTGGAGCGCCGGATTCTGTCCCGGTTGCCCCTCTTCCAGGCCAGCTCTCTGCTGTGGCCCGGAAGTGCAGTGGAGGATGGCCCAAGTGCTTGGGCCCTGCACCCCATGGGAGACCAGGAGAAGCACCTGGCTCCTGGCTTCGGATCAGCGTGGTGCGCCGGCCGCAGCGCACCGGCCGGCCGTGCCGGCCATTGGAGGGTGAACCAATGGCAAAAGGAAGACCTTTCTCTGCCGGTCCAAAAAAAAAAAAAAGTCCCAGTGAGATTGCATTATAATTGGCCCAATTAGGGTCACTGTGCATACCTAAGCCATTAGGTATGGAGAGTGCCCTCTGCAGGTTGGGTGACCCCATGATGCTCTCATGGGAAACACAACCAAAGACCACTGGAATGATGCTGATTGATCTTGGGCTGCTAGGCTGTGATGCTTCTGGAAGAGGCAGTCCATCTGTATTTCAACAATGAGCGTCTGAGTTGTTTTTATTTATTTCTAACACGGGTTATTATAGGTCATATCTTTTTCGGTTTATGAAGCATTCTTATTTATCCATCAAACTGGAGGTATGTACAATTTAAGGAGGTAGGTATCAGATGGAGAAGGAGGTGGCTCCTGTAGTTGGTTTTTTTTTTTTTTTTTTTTTTTCTAACAGGCAGAGTGGATAGTGAGAGAGAGACAGAGAGAAAGGTCTTCCTTTGCCATTGGTTGACCCTCCAATGGCCGCCACGGCTGGCACGCTGCGGCTGGCGCACCGCGCTGATCAGATGGCAGGAGCCAGGTACTTATCCTGGTCTTCCATGGGGTGCAGGGCCCAAGCTCTTGGGCCATCCTCCACTGCACTCCCTGGCCACAGCAGTGAGCTGGCCTGGAAGAGGGGCAACCGAGACAGAATCCGGCGCCCTGACCAGGACTAGAACTTGGTGTGCCAGCACCGCAAGGCGGAGGATCAGCCTAGTGAGCTGAGGCGCCAGCCCTGTAGTTGGTTCTAAAGAAGTCCTAAGGGCATGGCATATCTTCCTTCCCTTTGTAGTCCCAGTTTTGTTTTTCTACTCATCATTCATTCCCCTTTTTATGGTAACCACATCCTGATTATCTTTGAAGATTTTTTCTTCTCCAGTGTGGGCAGTTGTAGCAGGGCACAAGAATTAGAGTCCCTGTCCTTTCTGAAACTAATTTTATTAAAAAAAAAAAAAAAAAGAGGAAGCAGGCAAAGCTACAGAGATCAGGTAGCAAGAACTATTCAGCATCTTAGAGGGACACCAGCAATGGTGTAAGTAAGCCACATGTCTTTCCATTCATAGATTACTCTACTCATTGTATGAGATCAGCAGGTTTCTTTGGTCCAACTTCTGTTATTGTCCTTATTCTATTAATCTATGAATGAAAGAAGATGCAAGCTTATTTATACCAGTGCTGGTGTCCTTGTAAGATGTGACTAGTTCTTGATACCTGATCTCTGCAGCTACTCCTGGTTCCTCTTTGTCTAAAGTTAATTCTCCAGCCCGGCAGTAAGCTACTTGCATGTTTCTAAAGGATTTATTTTCTGCAAAGGCAGGAGAAATTTCTGTGCTTGCAACCAGAAGAGCCCTAATTGACTTAGAAATCAAGCCTAGCTTAGAGTATTGCAAGTTACAGAGCTTACCATGCAAAATTATCTAGGCAAGGGAAGATGGAAGGCACAAAATGTGCCTCCATCCAGGTCTGGGAAGCTGGCCATCATTATTATGCAATAAGGGAAAAGCTTGTTAAGCTGTAGCCTGTAGTAACTTGGGACTCAGGACATTTGAATCTTTCAGAGACGCAGAAGGAAAATGTGAAGATACTGAAGTTTCTTGGCCTACATCTTGTAGATTTTAGTGGGATCCTGGAAGAAATTGATAAACTTCAGCTGAAGCTCATTTTGAAAACAAAGACAAAAAATAGGGTCTTTCTGGAGATACTGTGACTGCAAAAAAGATGCCTTAAAGATTGATACTCTGGAGCCTTAACTAAATAGAAAAGGGAAGTTCTCTGCCAGTGATAAGGTTAGTATGATCAAAAGTATCAAGAGGGGGTCAGTGCTGTGGTCCAAATGGGTGCCGATTCAAGTCCCAATTGCTCCACTCCAGATCCAGTTCCCTGTCTATGTGCCTGGGAAAGCAGCCAAAGATGGCCCAAGTGCTCGGACCGCTGCACCCACATGGGACACCTGGAGGAACCTCCTGACTCCTTGGGCTGATGCAGCCACTTGGGAAGTGAACCAGTGGATGGAAGATTCTCTCTCTCTTTCTCTCTCTCCCTCCACTCCTCTCTCTCTCTCTCTGGCTCTCTCAGGTGCTCTCTCTCTCTCTCTCTCTCTCTCTCCCCCATTCCCCTTCTCTCTCTGTTTCTCTGCCTTTCAAATAAATAAAAAAATCTTATGTAAAAAAGTATCAAGAAGGGAACCACAGAAAGAAATATGTTTGCCTTCTGGCAGAAGTTGCCTGTGATTTTTGTCTCCACACATGCCCTTGATTTAAGTTTTTGTTATGGTTCATTTAATTAGGATTGCTAGAGGAAAGAGAATGTAATAAGATCTGCTAAGGGTGAACGTTCCTGAAAATCTAGAAAGAGTAAATTTTTGTGCATGATTGTTATTTTGGAGGTGATTTTTAGCTATTTATGCCCCAAATTAGATTTCATCCACTACACCAGAATCTTTTAAAAATCTATATTTATTTGAGAGGCTGAAAGAAAGAGAGGCAAGAGAGAAAATGCATAAGAGAGACTGACAGTGAGCAAGAGAGAGAGGATGATTAAGCATTTCCATCCTTTGGTCCATTCCCCAAATGTCTGCTACAGCCAGGGCTGGGCTGGGGCTGAAACCAGGAACCAGCATTTCAAATCCAAGTCTCCAACATGGGTGGCAGGAACCCAGTTACTTTAGCTATCACCTGTTGCCTCCCTTGTTCTGTATTAGCAGGAAATTGGAGTCAGTAGCTGAAGCTGGGAATCGAATCCAGGTACTCTGATAAGGGACATAAGAATCCTAATTGCTAGGCCAAATGCTCATTCCAAGGCTAGAATCTTTATGAGGGAGGACAGGGCTCATTTTGTTCCTAGCTCTATTCAAGAAATTATTCAGTATATTTGCACTGATGTTATTTTCCCCTCATCTTGTCTCATTAAATTTGTTCATATATTTAACAAACTTTTTTTTGTTCTTGTGGGAATGAGAATATATATGTCAATTGAGAATTATGTATCTACAAAATAAGAATATCAATGGTAATGTATATCTCTCTATATATCATTAGCCTCAATGGTTCTGGCTTTTATTTAGTTAGAGCTATGTTGGACTCAGCTTCATTATGGTAGATTATGCTTTTATTGAGATGTAAAATGTAATAATATAGCAGTAATCTAGGCTTATCCTTCTTCTGAAGAAGAATTAGTACCTCGAGTGGAGAAATGGAGCTCTAAAGAGTCAGGACAGAAGGCACTTATAAGAAAGCAATATATTAATTATAGCCATGTTTTTATAACAGCTCTTTCTATATGTATAGCCTGAGTTTGGATGGGACAGATACATGACAAAAGACTTTAAAGGAAATAAAGGGATCTTTTGATCTGTTCAAATTTTTGGATATATGACTAAGATCTCTGTTATTAGGGAGTAAGGGGCAAAATTACAGATTTGTACATACCATTGTTATTGTATTTCAAAACATTGGGAAATTTTACTTGGTAAGCATATTTTTCTTAACAAACAAATTTAAACATTTGGATGCAAATATTGCATGGATATAATAAATAATGTTAATGGCATCAAACCAACATGGTCTGCAAAAATGAATTACTCTGAAAATTTAGACCTTGTTAGAATATCTGAGTTTATGTCACCATTAGTCTACTATTATTACATCACAAATTATCACAAACAACATTTGAAGACATCACAAATTATTTACATCATGCTTTCTGTAGGTTAGAAATCTGGGCATGATGTTGCTGGATTCTGGTTCTTGCTGGGCTGAAATCAAGGTGTTGGCTAGGTCTGAACTTCTCATTGTAAGTTCAGAGTCATCTTCTAAGCTCACTCGTTTTTGACAGAATTCATTTCCCTGCCGTTGTACAATGAAGGTCTTTGTTTTCTGTCTAGCTGTCAACTTGGTACTGTTCTTAGATCTAGCGGCTGCCCACAGTTCCTTGGCATGTGGCTTCCAGGGACAATCACAACATGGTGGATTGCTTTCTTCAAGTCTAGCCTGAACCTGTCTCACTTCTCTTCTGTGAGGAAAAGTCTCTGTTTTTAAAGGGCTCAAGTGATCAGACCTCACTGATCAATATAGTCTCCCTATCTTAAAGCTAATTAATTTTGGACCTGATTATACCTACAAAATCTCTTCACAGTAGTTATCTAGATAATTTATAGCTATATTTTATAATTGAAGCAGTTGTCTCAAAAGATACTGTGAATATGTAAGTACGTACTTAGGGATCGTGCATATTATGCAAAAGCTATATATGAATTTCAAAAAATTTTTGTACCAAAATAAACATCTTTTAATTCCTCTGAAGTACCCTCATATGTACTACATGGGATATTTTGGGGATGAGAATGATGAAATCAAGCAATGATTGTGTCAGACATATTTTAAAAACATTCTGAATTCCCTTTGGACTGGAATTCTCCTGAAAGTCATGACAGGATTTAAAGGAATGTTCTTAATTTAAGCCAGTGCATTTTATGTCTCTTTATTTTTGTAACATATTTATTGGCACAATTAATATATCATAAACGTCACCCATTTAAAATATACAAACCATGGCTTTAAAATTCAGATGTAGAGTGGACGTTACAACACAGCAGGCGATGCTGCCGCTTGGGTTGCCCGAATGCCATATTGGAGTGCCAATTTGCGTTCTGTCTACTTCACTCTTCAGATACAGTTTCCTGTTAATGTGCCCAAGCTGCAGTAGATGATGTCCCAGGTCCTTGGATCTCACAACCCTCGTGGGAGACCCAGATGGAGTTCTGGACTCACGTCTTCAGCCTTGCCTGCTCTGGCTGTTGCAGGCATTTGGGGCATGAAATGGTAGTTGGAAGATTGATCTCTCTATCTCTCCTTCCTGGCACTGCCTTTCAAATAAAATAAATAGATCTTTTTAAAAAGTGCATTGAAATATAATTCAGCATGAAATTTGTCATTTTATTTTTTGTTTTAGATTTTTATTTATTTATTTGAAAGGGTTTCAGAGAGAGAAGGAGATCTTCCACCTGCTGGTTTACTTCTCAAATGGTTACAACAGCTGGGGCTGGGCCAGGCTAAAGCCAGGAGCTAGGAGCTTCTTCCATGTCTCCCACATGGGTGCAGGGACCCAAGCACTTGGGTCATCCTCTACTGCTTTCCTAGGCATGTTAGCAGGGAGCTGGATCAAAAGTGAAGCAATCAGGACATGAACCATTGCCCATATGGGATGCCAAAGTCGCTGATGGTGTCTTAACTCTCTATACCACAACGCTGGCCCCGAAATTTACCATTTTAAAGAGTGCAATCGTATGTCTTGAAATGGAAATATAATTCATGTGCCATAAAACTTGCTGTTTTAAATGAACAGTCCAGTAGTTTTTAGTATATTCAAAATTGTGTAACCATCACCATTATCTTATTCCAGAACATTTTCATCATCCACAAAGCAAACTCCATCCCAGTTCCCCCTCCCCTAATGCCTGGCAACTACTAATCTACTTTATGGCTCTATGGATTTGCCTGTTGTAGACATTTTATATTGATAGAATCATACATTATGTGGTTTTTTGACTGGCACTTTTCACTTAACATTTAAAATTTCATTTGTGTTTAACATGTTGTATGTTATTCCTTTTAATGACAGAAAAGTATTCCTCTGTATGGATATGTCACACTCCACTTATCCATTAATCAGTTGATGGACATTGGGTTGTCACTATCTTTGGCCATTATGATTAATGCTGCTATGAATATTCATATCAAAGTGTTTGTGTAGACAAATATCTTCATTTGTCTCAGCTGTATACTATACTTAGAAATGGAATTGCCAGGCAATTTGATAGCTCTGTTTAATATTTTAGGGAATGGCCAAACAGTTTTCCAAAGTGACTGAACTACTTTTATAATCCCACTAGTAATATATGAGTCTCCCAATTTCTATATACTCTTGCTAACATTTATTGTCTTTTATTAAATTTATCATTTTAATTGCAAATATTTACAGGGTACAATATGATACATGTATTCAACAGGTAAAGATAAAGTCACATTAGTTAGCATTTCCATTTGTATTTTTTGAAAAATTTCTGATTAACAATGATTATACATTTATGGGGTATAGTGTGACATCTCAGTACATGCGTAGAATGTACACTGATCAAATCAAGGTAATTAACACTTCTCTCTAGTTGTCATTACTTTATGATTAGAGGCTCTGAGCTCCTCTCTTCTGTTTGCTCAGAAAATACACATTAGTTTATTGTGAACTCTAACCCTTGTGGCTATGAAAATCTGCTGGTGGTTTTGGTTTGCCTTTCCCTAAGTTATTGATATTGAATAGCCTTTCATATACTGTGTGGTTTTAAGTCATTTTTCCAATGTAAGTTGGGTTGTCATTTTATTGTTGAGTTGCAGAATGATTTATATGAGAGGGCTTCAGAAAGTTTTTAGAAAATGTGTGCTTTTATTCCATTTTTTCATAAACTTCTTAAAAAAGACAAATTTTATTTATTTGAAATGCAGAGTGAAAGGGAACAAGAGACAGAGAAAGATCTTCCACTCACTGGTTCACTCCTCAAATGACCACAGCAGCCAGATCTGAGCCAGGTTGAAACCAGGAGCCAGGAACTCCACCCTGATCTGTCACACCAGTGGCCAGGCCCACGTACTTAGGCCTTCCCAGGAGCAATAGGAAGAAGCTGGATTAGAAGCACAAAAAAGCCAAGACTTGATCTAGTACTTCAGTGTGGGATGCCAGTGAGGGAAGTGGCATCTCAAGCTGTTGTGCCACAATTAGCTCATCAGTGCACTTTTTGAAATCCCTTTGTCCATTCTAAATATAAAAATATTATTGAAGGTAGATTTGTAAATATTTTCTCCCAAGTCTGTGGGCTGCTTTTTTCACTTTGAAACAAAAGCAATTTAACTTTTGGTGAAGTATTAACTTCCTTCTTTCTTTAATTGCTGGTTCTTTTGGTGTCATATCTAAAAATCTATTGCCAAATGCAAAGCAATTTGCTTCTATCATATTTACATAATGACAGAATCTAAAACGAATCAATGAATGAGGAAATACAGCAAAGTCTCTATGATGTTTATATCTGGGCAGATTTCAGCGAAATTCACTTATTTGAAGGAAGGAATTTCTTGAGGTGTCTCCTGTGGTGATAATATAATTTACACTGTCACTCAGCCAGTTTTTATTGAGCATCTTATATTTTATAGGTATTGTTTTAGATACAGAAGGTTAAGCTTGAAGTAAGAGCCCTGATTTTCCGCCCTCTTAGGTCTTACCTTGAGTTGGTTATGAAACACAAGAGCAGCAAACACATTTCAGATAGCAATAAGCAATTTGTTGAAAACAGAATGGGGCTATGGAAGGAAATAGTTGTGGGGGATCCCGTTTGGATAGGGCTCACAGGAAGGACTCAAAGTGACAATTGAGTAGGCATCTGAATGAAGAGAAGCAGGCTTTGGAGGCAGGAGAAACGAGTGGGATGAGAGCACGCTGGTATATACAAGAAAAGGGCAAGCAGCCCCTACGTTTGTGTGGGGGTGCAGAGTGAGGAGGGGGAGACTGATGCATGAGAGCCAGCCAGGGGCCAGAAAAAAGCTATTAGGGTTTAAGGCACTTACATAGTAAAGGAGTTTCAGACTTCTATGTGAAAAATGGGCTCAGAGAAGGACAGCTTAAAACACCCCTCATCCTCATACTTATTCCCGGGCTTCCTGTAACTCCCACATCCTCAAAGGTAAACTGCCTGCCTATTGGAAGGTGAATTTCCCTTGGGTTTTCGGGTAGCTAGGTCGTGAGCAAGGTGCATCAGCCTGTGGCCACTGGTCTTGGTGCCCCCAGGAATGAGGCTGGTCTCATTGGCCAAGAAGAAGGAGGGGCCCCCTTTGGTTGGTTCAAGTAATGCCCCCAGGGGTTTATCTGTTCTGTGCTTGCCCTTGACACCTATGCGCTGCCTTTCCCTTTCCTGCTTTCCCGGTAATCCTTAGCCTCCCTCCCGCGGTTCCCTTGTCCTTTTCACAAGTCCTTCTTCGTCTTAGTTTTCAGTCCCCAGGCGCGCATTTTCTGGTCCCAGCCGGATTTCCACTGAGCGTGTTTCCACCAGAGTTACATGAGCTGCTCTCTCATCCAGATCCAGATCCAGATCCAAAACCCACCCTCTGGCCTTCGCCCCCGCAAAGGGGGCGGGTGGGGAGCGCGAACCTTATCTCCCGGGCTCCGCCTCCAGGGGGCTGAGAGCGTTTAGGAGCCGAGGCGCAGTGCTCTGGAGGCGATAGGCTAGTCGGACTCCGGGCGGCGGGCTTCCACCCGCCTGCAGCCCAGGTTTGGCCCGGGTTGGGCTTGTCACCGCCCGGGACACCCCTGCGCGCCTGGCGCAACGGCATCCCGGAGCCTGGACGCCACACCAGGTAAGGCGCCACAGGCTTCTGCCGGAATGACCAAGAGGGGGTTTTCGGGGTTGGCTTTCAGGGGGCTGCAGTTTGACCTTCTGGGTGTTGTGAAGTTTCTTCTTGGCGCCAAGGAGCTTGGATTCGGCGCCCAGGCTGCAGGCTGAGATGTCACGGTTTGTCTTGCAGTTACTTGATGTTAATGAATCTTGGGAGGTTCTGTGGGAGCAGATTTCTGCCTCGAAGTGTTTGGCCTCTGACAACGAATAACGCGCAAAGAATTACTCCCTCAAGACCGCTCTCCTCTGCTTTCATCTTCTTGAAAGTGATTCCCGCGTCCACACGTGGCGTGTTGGGGAGCGTGACGCTGAGCGCCCAGGGCAGGGGCCCGGGCTGTGTGACGTGGACCAAAAGTTCTTATACTTGAAAAAAATATATGTATATATTTAAAAATTGACAGATAATATTGTATGTATTTATCGTGCACAATATAATGCTTTGCAGTATAGAACACAGGTTTATACCTAAAATCGATCTTGAAGCAAATTTAAAGATCAAGTGGCCCTACAGTGGACTCTTCCAGGGCTTTAAAACGTTTAGGGCTTGAGCTGCACCCCCACATAGAAGACTAATAATAGTACCTGGGGGTGTGACTTTGGACGTCAGCATGGAAAAAAAAACTGTGCTCAAGTGATTACCACGTGCAGGTAAGTTGAAGCACTAGTGAATCACAGGAGTGATTCTCTGTGGTCTCTAGCCAGCAGCCACAGCCCCAGCACCTGGGAGTTTTTCGAAATGCAGAGTCCAGGGCCCTGGCTCCACACTGGACTTACAGAAGATGAGACTCAGAAGCTGGAACCCAGCAGTTTGTGTTTTCATGTTCTCTCCAGGTGATGCTGGTGTTTGCTCAAATTTGAGAACTGTTGGGTTGGGTCTCCAGGTAAGGTAAGGGCAGACACCTGCAAAATTCCACTGCCAAGGGTAGGAGGTTGTGTGTGGGAGGTTAGGAAGGGGGGGCACGTGCACACCGAGGGAGGGAGAAACAGGCCCCTTTTTAGAAACTCTCAGCTATTCATCAAGAGGGATTTGACCATATTGAAAAAAAAAAAAATACTGTGGACGTTGGAGGTCCTATACAGGGTAGAGACTTAACCATCATTTTGACTGATTTTTGCATATTAGAATTTGCCTACTTGCTTTAGGAGAGTGGAGGATTTTTTTCCCCTTTTTTGAGAGTTGAAATGAAGCCAAAGAAGAAATATACATGAGCCTTCTAGCTGTAATAACACATATCTTTGGACCCTGATGAGATAATCCTGGATCATGGTTGTCATTACTATAGATGACAGGACTCATATACAATATTTTTTTTCCTCAAGGCAACTGGGGGTTTCAGGCATTCAATACCAACTCTCCCAAGTGAAAGGGAATTCACTGTTACAGGTTTCTGGATTGTTGAAGTGGGTCCTTTGGTTTGTGTTTTAATAGAGATACAAGATTTCAAAATTTTGGCTAAAAAAAATTCCAGCTGTTCCTAAGCCATTAGTACAGAAATAGAATGACTTTGCAAATGGGCTTAAATGGATCAGAAAATTTGAAGTTGGATAAGGAAATCTAGAGTAGGCGTAACTCCAGTCTCACCACATGTGTGCTGTAGTGAAGACAGTGCTAACTGTACCAAGACTTTCTGTACAGGGAATATTCATTTCCAAGCTGTGATTTTCTGTGCCAATTTGTGTTGGAAGTATATAAACTTGTTATGGTACAGGTGCTAAGCTTGGGTTCAGAAAACTAGGGAAAGCATTCTTTAGGAATAGGGGCTATAGTCTGAGGCAGATGTGGGTTTAAGGCCTGTTCTAGTTCTCTGTGTTCTTGCACGTAGTTGCCTAACTTCTCTGAACTACATTTTGTTCATCTGTACAATGGGAACTGTAGGAGTACAATGCTAACCTCAGTATTCTCTCATTGTTATTACAGTTAATGAGTAATACTTCTGAAGAGTCTACCACAGAAAATTAAATATTTGTTAGTCCAAAATACAAAATGCATATACACACATACAAGAAACCAAAAACCCCCAAATATCTCAAAATGAAAATATATTAATATATTGTCAGATTACATATTTATATGCCAGCTATACCCTTAGAATTTATTCATTTTTTCTACCTACCCTCCCCCCCCATTTGACAGAGAAAGAGGGAGGCAGAGAGAGAGAGAGCATGGCCATCCACAGGGTTCACTTCCCAAATGTCTACAATAGCCTGGATTGGACTGGCTCCCACATAGGTGGCTGGAACTCAACCACATAATCCCTCACTGCTGTCTCCCAGGATCTGCTTTACTGGGTGATTGGAATTAGGAATTGGAGCTGGACGTTAAACCCAGCCACTTTGATATGGGAAGTGGGCATCCACTTGCTCTCTAGGCCAAACACTCACCCTGTTTTTGCTTTTTACTAACAGGTGAACATAAAGACATCTTCAAGTTACCTTTATAATTTTATTGCAAAATTTAGATGGAACTTTTTAGAAACATTTTTAGGTTAGGTTCAAATCAATAGCCTCATCTTTCTTAGTCACTGTGGTAAAGGACTTCACCTTGTGGTACAGTATCTAATCTCTTGTCATCTATATTTAAATAGGCTTCAAACCTAGCTTTTCAGAATAATATTCTTTATAAAATAAAATTCAGATTATGAGAGAGTATCTGAAAGTGGCCCAGTGTCATGGTCAATAGAATTAATATAGAAGTACTATCTGGTATTTTCTAGGTTCTTGGTAGAATATATGAAATCTTATCCTGTTACATTAAGGTTTGTTTAAGAAAATCTAAGAGAAGGCAAAATGAGGACCAGAGCCAGGGCAAGCCTAAACTGGCAAAAAGTGTAGGTGAGGTAATTGAGAGTGCTTTTCTTCCTGAACTGCAGTAATTAGAAAATGCTTTGACCACACATGCATGTGTATATGCACACACAATCAATCAATTCCTTTCCCATTATTTTATTGGAACTGAGCTGTATAATCCTCTGGGACCAAATAATTCTAATGAGAAATATTTATGTTATGAATTCCAAGAAAAGATACCAAGTGATTTTGAACTTTGAAATTAGTTTCAAGTCTCTTTAATTTGAGTGATGTGGGGAATATTAGATTTCTAACTTGGATGCATTTAAATGACTCATCTTCCCTCTTAAAATACAAGAGGTTATAACCTGTCTACTATTAATCTTCCATGACTTCTGGAAGACTACACATAGGGCACAGTATAGAATATAAACATCTTAGTAACCCTTCAGTCAGAAAATCAGATTTTTGTTAGGACACTTTAAAACTTAAAGTTATTAAGTTGAACAGAATTAGAAATTAATGTTATTAAACTACATGTAATTATAACTTACTATACGTAGGGTTTTCTATTTCTCCTACTATGGAATAAGAAATAGCTATGGTAATCAAAATGGAAGATCAGAGACACATCTCTTGATGCCAAAAATAAAGGCATGTGGAAGCACACTCAGACTCTAATCAAATTGTGAGTTCTGGATAATGTTTTAAAGATTTATTTGAGAGGCAGAGATAGAAGGTGAGAGAGAGAGAGACAGAGATAGAGATATCTTCCATCCACTGGTTCACTCCCCAAATGGCCACAACAGCCGGGATGGGGCCAGGCCAAAGCCAGGAGCCAGAAGCTTCTTCCGGGTCTCCCTCCCATGTGGGTGCAGGGGCCCAAGCACTTGGGCCATCTTCTGCTGCTTTCTCAGGGATGTTAACAGGGAGCTGGATGGGAAGTGGAGCCCTAGGAACTCAAACTGGCACCCATATGGGATGCCTGCAGGCAGAGGCTTAACCTTTTATGACACAGTTCCAACCCTCTCTGGGTAGTTTAGCTAAAAGAGCTATGAGAGTAGATAATTCAGAACAGATTCGACAGCATTGTTTACAATGAGTGATCAATTAGGAATGATCAATATTACAATGTCCCTTTTTGACTTTATGTTTCTCCTCTTCCAGGCAAAAGGCCTGGAGTAGAAATTGAAGTTAGCTTAATTGCTCTTGGTTTATATAACCAGGCTCATTTAGAAAGATTTTGAGAATTACCTGGCATTCATTTGGGTTCATTTCCAGGGCTCTATTCCACAGTGCATGGTTTTGTTCTAGGTCAATCTCTAAGCCCTTGTGAGTAAAGAGCATCACAGGAAATGGACCCATGGTTTTATTTCATATTTACTATCTCTGTATACTATTTCAGTATGCAATAGTAATTCTTTAGCTTGACCCATTATGAATGCATGTGAATCTTTTTTGAATCAAAATAAATTTAACTTTTAATTGCATTTCTCCTGAACTTTTGGAAGTCCCTGTGTAGTACTTACCACAGTCGGGTTGTTAGGAGGAGTACGTAAGTTAATATATTTAAAGTTCTAAAACCATACCTGGCTCATTGCAAATTTGAAGTAAGAGTCTGCTCTTGTTTTACTTTGGACATTAGTGAATGGTTTAAGCGGAAGTACTCTTTTGAAACTCTTTTTAATTTTTACCTCTGAAGCTGGGGTCCTAAGAAGCAAAGGATATTTTAGGTTCTTAATATATACTTGGAGCACTTCAGAAAGTTTGTGGAGAGGTGGAATTAAAATGTCTATTTTGGTGCCAAAAGTTTTGAAATGCATGCATATTTTTTTAAAGATTTATTTATTCATTTGAAAGGCAGAGTTACAGAGAGGCAGACACACAACACACACAGAGAGAGAGAGAGAGAGAGAGAGAAAGAGAGAGAGAGAGAGAGAGCTAGTTAGTTCTATCCACTGGTTCACTCCCTAGATGGCCGCAACAGAGGGAGCTGTGCCATTCGAAGCCAGGAGCCTGGAGCTTCTTCCAGGTCTCCCACACGGGTTAGGGGCCCAAGGACTTGGGCCATCTTCTACTGCTTCCCCAGGGCATAGCAGAGAGCTGGATTGGAAGTGGAGCAGCTGGGACATGAACCGGCACCCATATGGGGCGCTGGCATGGCAGGTGGCATCTTTACCCGCTATGCCATAGTGCCGGCCCCCATAGTGTTTTCATAATGTGCATTTTTCATTGGAAGATTCCCCCTTGTGTGTTCATTTCATGGTTTTTATGTTTGAAATGGTGGGAGAATTTGTTTCAAATAGGTGAACTATTTCATGTTTCTCAGATAACAGTAAATATTTTGAACAACATTTTTGAAAAATTCCTGTAGATGTTGCTGTTGCTGGCCAGACAGTATAGCTTGAGAATCACTGCTTTTAACCCACTGCTTCCCCATTTTACTGTTTCCCTGAGAATAGTTTTTCAGATGGTTCTGGGTTATAATACTTAGAATTTATTGTGGAAAAGAATAATCACATCCTTTGTATAGACATGCCCTTTCTACATGTCTGCACATTAACTATACCTATGGGATTCTTGTATACTGATAGAATTTTTAGAATGCTTAATGGGATATTATAATTTGTCTAATGAGGAAACAGAGGTATGGGGAAATCAGTTTAGCCAAGGGTTCATGAACAGTTCAGGGTGGCATTGGATAGTATGTTAGGTTGCTTATGTTCTACTCAGTACGGTTTTCATCCAACTGTCTTGCCTTCTATAAAAAAAAATCATCTAATGTTGTCAAAGAGGCACATAATCCCTATTATGGAGTACTGTTTGGAATGCTCTAGTTATGCCTGTTTTGATTTCAAGGATATTTACTTAAAAGATTTCCTCAATTAAAAAGCAATGGAAGCATTATGTTTTCAGTGCCAAGGAAATAAATCTATAGCAATTTTGCAAAGGATCATTTTTTTCATTATACATGCTTTTTTTTTTTTCCAAAGGATTCAATTTGGCATTTTTCTCTTTGTTGTTTATTTGGCATCTTGATTTTTACTAATGAAATACTCCGAGATACCTTTTAAAATTTCAGGAAACATTGACAGTTTTCTCAAGTCCATGTTTGGTGACCTTCTGGGAATCCTGCCAGTTGCTTGTGTTTGATTTGGTGCTTTTTGTTTAACTTGTCTTGTTTTGCTCTAGGTCAATTTAGCTATGACTACAGTGTTGTGTTACCCATTAATTGATTGTTTGTATAGTTATTGGTGTCAAGAAGAAAAACTTAAGCACCAAGAAAGTTCCTTTTTAATGTGCAAAGTAAAAAGTTCTAGGGGAGTTTCAGCTTTATAGAAAGTTTGTACTTCTAACCATTTTGTTTGAAATTTAATCTTTTTTTCTGTGCAAGCGACAAATAAAAACTAACATTCAAAGAATAAATATTATATTTTTATGGTCACTTTCAGTCCATGAAATCACTGATTCAAAGATTGAAATGATACTGAAATATGTACTTAAAAATATTAGCGATTGCTATATATGTATTTTGCTACATGATTAGAAAGAGTGTTTGACTCCACCCATAGGGTGTGTCTAGGCACATGTTTTCTAGCAGTGCCCAGAAGATGATAGAATATTGAAGATAAGACAGAGAGGTACATTCCTTTTAAGTGTTTTGCCATTCATCAAATAGCTATGAAATGCCTTCTAGGTGCTTAGCTGTCCTAGAGAAAGGGGATTCAGACAAAATAACTGCTAAATTCAGTTTAGTGAATCTATTTATAGCCAATTGGCAGTTTTCATTTTTAAATGGAAAACACTCTGCCATTTATTATGTAAAAATAATATTTTACAAACATCTTGAATGAACAAAATGTATAAGGCAAAAATGGTTTTAATTTCAATTTAGGAAAATCAACAGCAAGCATAGCATGTTTCACTTGACTTCTTTGCAAACTGTTTTTAATTCTCATTTGACGACACACCACATTGCATTCTTTACAAAGCATTCCTTATGATTTGAAGTAATATCTTGGCAGTTAGTGGAGAAAGAGTGAAGCGTCATGCAGACGCTTATACCCAGTGTGCTAAGAATGAAGGTAACCCTACTTCTCTGTTGAAAGTTTACGCTGTCAGTTTGCCTTTCAGCCATTTTATAGCCCCTTTATTTTTCTCTCTCTGTTCAAATCACTTGTTAGCTAGCAGCTTTGGGTAGACATTTAAAAAAAGAAACATCAAGACAAAGCAGATATGTACTATGGAGCAGGGATGACATATCTCAGTTAGCTGGGGCTGCTGAGACAAAATACCATTACCTGGTGGCTCAAACAACAGGAATTTATTTCTCATAGTACTGGAAAGTACAGGTCCAAAGTTCTGGCTGGCTCGGTTTCTGGTGAGGGCTCTCTTCTTGGATTGTAGACAGCCATCATTTTGCTGGGTCCTCACATAGAAGCAAGCTGTCTCCTATCTCTTCTGATTAAGCCATACAGAGGGCTCTACCTGTGTGAGCTAATGACTTCCCCAAAGCCTCACCTCCAAATACTATCACCTTGCGAGGCAGAGCTTCAACATAAGAATTTGGGGTGTGCCCATTTCTGTTTGTAGCAACATGGTAATTGTGTTCATGAAAGTGGTAGAGGCAGGGTTCCTGCTTGGGTCACATGGAATGATGAGGGAGTAGGCCTGAAAAAGGTAACATGCAGAGTTCTTAATGGGAATTGGAGGCACATGGAACCCAATACAAGTTCTTGTATCTTTAGTGGCAGCAAACATGTGAGTGTGTGCAAGTAGATACCTATAATGTAAATCATATGTCTATGGTACCATTTGGATAATAGTATTTATATGTACTCAATCAACAGACAACTCTACTTATAAGTACTCAGTAAGTAGACACTAACATTGTTTCCAAGAAGGCCTTTTATCTGGAAATGGTTTCTCATCCCAGCCTGGCACCAGCTTATTGAGAAACTGGTAGCTTAGGAAAGCCTGCAGTAAGGGGGAGCTACACAGGTATGATTGTCAAATCTTCTTGCATGTCACTGTTTGCATGCTTTTTTCTTTGTTAAAAACACTGTTAGAGACCATCATGGAAGATGTTAAGAACTGCATCTTAGAGCATCTGTGTATAGTCGATGTGGAGTAATGTATCCTTTCAGAAGTTAGTCTACTGAGAAATGCAGAACTCATTTAGTTCTAAAAATGCTAGTGACAGTTCTTACTCCATTTGTGCTGCCCTGACAAGGTACCTGAGGCAGTAACCTATGAAAAACAGAAATTTGTTTTCTTACCATTCAGGGAGCTGGGAAGTCCGAGATCAAGGTGCCCTATGTTCAGTTGTCTGGTGAGGGCTCTTACCTGCCTCCAAGATGCCCAGGTGTTGCCTTACTTAGTGCTGTATCCTCCACAGGGGAGGAATGTTTTGTGCTCACTTGACAGGAGGTGGAAGGACAAGCAACACTGAGCTGCATGAAGTCTCTGTTAGGGTCCGAATCCCATCCATTAGGAAGGGGCCCTCAAGACCTGACCATCTCTTAAAGACCCAATAACTTTCTGTTATCACATTGATAACACCTGAATTTTTGAGAAGACACAAAGCAGAGCAACATATTTCTTGAATAATCCCAGATGATGGATGTTACAATGAATTATGAATAACTAAATTGATCTTTTTCCTTTTTAAAAATATTTATTTTATTTATTTAAGAGGCAGAGTTACATACAGAGAGAGAGGGAGAGACAGAGAGAGAGGACCTTCATTCGCTGGTTCACCCCGCAAATGGCCACAACAATTGGAGCCGGGCTAATCTGAAGCCAGGATCCAGGAGCCTCCTCCAGGTCTCCCACATGTGTGCAGGGGCCCCAGCACTTGGGCCATCCTCCACTGCCTTCCTAGGCCATCAGGAGGGAGCTGGAGTGGAAGTAGAGCAGCCAGGAGGCCTGGATCTTTTCTCATAATCCTTAAAAATATTATGGTTTGGCCTCCTTGTGGGAGTTATATAAAATTTTTCATTGGTCTTTTCAACACTTGGAAAAAAAAATCCTGATTCTGACTTATGGGTTCTTTGAGGAAAATCATGTTTCTATGAGTAATCAAATTATATTTTTTAGCTCTAAGTTACATGTTTCTCAAAACATTAACTGTTGTGTTTGGGTGGTAAGATTGGAAATATTCTTCCCTGTTTTTCTTTTTCTCTATTTTTTCTTAAAAATAGTTATGTACTACTTTTGTAATTTAAAAATGAATACACCGGCGCCGCGGCTCACTAGACTAATCCTCCGCCTTGCAGCGCCGGCACACCAGGTTCTAGTCCCGGTCGGGGCGCTGGATTCTGTCCCGGTTGCCCCTCTTCCAGGCCAGCTCTCTGCTGTGGCCAGGGAGTGCAGTGGAGGATGGCCCAAGTGCTTGGGCCCTGCACCCCATGGGAGACCAGGAGAAGCACCTGGCTCCTGCCATCGGATCAGCGTGGTGCGCCGGCCGCAGCGCGCCAGCCATGGTGGCCATTGGAGGGTGAACCAACTGCAAAAGGAAGACCTTTCTCTCTGTCTCTCTCTCTCACTGTCCACTCTGCCTGTCCAAAAAAAAAAAAAAAAAAAAAAAAAAAGAATACACAGTTCCATGCTTTATAGATGGAAACATCTGGAATCATATTTTGAATCTCATACAAATGAAAGAGGGTAATTCATGTTCTTCTAATTCATGAAGTACTGATTATTCCCGATGTACTTTTAAATACTAGACACACTAATTAGAGACATCAAAATTTGGTTAAAATGAAACAATTTCTTTAAAAGCAGAAAATAATTATTACTTCTTGTGAATGCCAAAAGGATGTAAAATACTAGAATACATTGAGGCCATAGAAGATAATAGCTAAGATCATGGGTGTTGTGTAGGTATGATCCTGACAGCACCTGTATGAGTTTGTTTATAATATTTGACCTTTTAAAGCATAATTGACCAGCTGTCAAGTGGGGGAATCACAGGACCTATTTCATAGTGTCCTCAGGAGGGTTAAATAAGACAATGCATATAATTCCTTTTAGCATAACACCTGGCAGATAAAAAGTAGTCAAATAAAGTTGAATGTTATTGTAAATATTCATATTCTTGCTTCTAAGCTTTTTCACACATTTGGATACATGTCTTTTGGAAAGCTTGCTGCCTCGTTAGATGAGAATATTCTTCTTTATTTCATCTAGGTCATGCAGCAGACGCAAATCAAGGTTGTAGCCATTATCCACCTTGTGCTTTTTGGGGAGGGAACTGAGGGTACAGGAGAGGGGTTTCTTGTGAAGCTGGCAGTGCACTGATATCTCCAAGGGAGGCTTTGAGAGTCACTTGGTGATTCAGGAGTCTTTGAGGCTGTTGGCACTTGCTTTATGGCATGGTTCCAGAAAATTATTGTAGGGTGGTATTTGAGGGTATCCTTATATCTGGTTTGTGGCTGCATGAGTTTTGTCATGAGCCCCTGTGTTATCAGCTATAGATATCTTTTTGAGAACTTCAAAATGTGTATGGAAAATGTAATTAAAAGATAAATTTATTTTGGTGCAAAATATTTCCATCAACTGATTAACTGGATAAAGAGAACATGGTATATATACATGATGGAATACTACTCAGCCATAAAAAGAATGAAATCCTGTCTTTTGCAGTGAAATAGATGCCACTGGAAATAAACCAGACACCAAAGGACAAATATCACATGCTTTTTTTGATTTGTGGTAGTTAATAAATAGAGTACAAAAATGTAATATATCTGAGTGAAATTGACATCTTGAAATTTGATTATCATTAATAGCCCTGTTTGTATTCCTGTGGAGAAGTGACCTTTCTATTTTCTACTTGTTGAATTCTTTATTTAGTGGAAAATTAAAAGCTGTGCCCATAAAGTAAATTGGAAGTATGTTATTGCAAAAATCAAAAAGAAAAAAAGGAAAGAGGAAGGGGGTGGGAAGTATCATTATGTGTTTAAAACTGCATATATGAAATACATGAAATCTGTATTCTTTATATAAATAAATTAAAAATAAATAAATAAAGGACTTTCTTTAACTTAAAAAATATTCATATATATGACAGGTCTTCAAAAGGCTCATGAAAAAATGTGTATTACAGAAAACCTAAGCATAAATTTAAAAATTATTTATACAAAAATTTTTATTTTTTTATTTGAGAAGCTGTGAAGGAGAGGGAGAGGGGAGGGAGAGAAAAGACACTCCTGTGTGTGGGTTCCCTCCACTAATGCCCACAATAGCTGGGGCTGGACTGGAGCCAAAGCCAGGGCTTGGTAACTCAATCCAAGTCTCCCATGTAGGTGGCAGGGACTCAGTTACTCAAGTCATCACCTGTGTCTCCTAGGGCCTACATTGGTAGGAAGCAGGAATCAGGAGCCAGAGCTGGGTGTGGAACCTCAGCATTCCGATATGGAACATGGGCATCTTAGCTGGGGTCTGATCATTAAGCCAAATACCCGTCCCTGATTTATTTTTTACTTCTGTATAGCCATGAAAAATTTTAAAGAACCTCATAGATAACCCATATCACACCTTTATGAAAATTAGAAGACAATCTTTGCTTTCAGATGCACCATTGGGAATCAGCATCCATTGCCACCTAGGCCAGGTGCTTACATGCTGTTAGAACCCAGACTGGCTGGCGCCGTGGCTCACTAGGCGAATCCTCTGCCTGCGGCGCCGGCACCCCGGGTTCTAGTCCTGGTTGGGGCACCAGTTCTGTCCCAGTTGCTCCTCCTCCAGTCCAGCTCTCTGCTGTTGTTCGGGAGTGCAGTGGAGGATGGCCCAAGTCCTTGGGCCCTGCACCCCATGGGAGACCAGGAGGAAGCACCTGGCTCCTGGCTTCGGATCAGCGCCAGCTGCAGCAGCCACTGGGGGGTGAACCAATGGCAGGAAGACCTTTCTCTCTGTCTCTCTCTCTCACTGTCCACTCTGCCTGTCAAAACAAACAAACAAACAAAAACCCAGACTTTGGTGCATTTGTATAAAGTGTGTGCTTTAATTCATTCATCCACTCAGCTCTTTCCATAGATTAGACTAGGTGTTAGGGATGTAGCAATACATGACATGTCTCTGTCCTAGCCAGTTTCCCCATAGATGGTCTTGATGTCATTGTTGGTTGTCATACCACAAAGCTGCATTCTTCATCGATTGCTGCTTATAGTAGAGCACTTTCTAGAGGTTATTGATTGCTTCCACATCCACTTATGTGATTATTTTTTAAAAAATTATTTGCTTTCATTATTTGAAAGAGAGAGAGAGAGAGAGAGGAGCGAGAGAGAGAAAGGGAATGAGAGACAATGAGAATAAGATCACAATCTTATAACTTCTCTCCACAAATGCCTGCAATAGCTGGGGCCAGGCCAGTCCAGGCCAAAGCCTTGATCCCAGGACTCCATTCAGGTTGGAGACTTGGGAAGGGACCTAAGTACTTGAGGTCATAATCTGCTGCCTTCAAGGGTGTGCATTAGCAGAAAACTGGTCAGAAGGAGAGCTGGTACTTGAATCAGGCCCTCTGATATGGCATGTGGATGTCCCAAGTAGCATGTTAACCACTGCACCAAACTCTCACCTCATTGTGAAGGTTTACAAATGGAGTCCATGGTTGAATCTAAACTGTGGTGAAGTCTATGTTTATAATGTATGTAAGTTTCTACACAGTATTTAACTAGGCATGTAGTTTATTAAACCAGAAACAAAACAAAAAAACTGGCAAACTGAATTGAATTGACTCTGGGTAAACACAGAAGGAAATATGGTGGCACTGGGAAAATTGGAATCAATTATTTTAATCTTTTACCTCAAAACACTGGAAAAAAGTGATTTTTTAATCTCTGATCCATTTTTTAAAATATTTTATGTTTTAACAGGCAGAGTGGACAGTGAGAGAGAGAGAGAGAGAAAGGTCTTCCTTTGCCATTGGTTCACCCTCCAATGGCCGCCGCGGCCAGCGCGCTGCAGCCGGCGCACCGCGCTGATCCGATGGCAGGAGCCAGGTACTTATCCTGGTCTCCCATAGGGTGCAGGGCCCAAGCACTTGGGCCATCCTCCACTGCACTCCCTGGCCATAGCAGAGAGCTGGCCTGGAAGAGGGGCAACCAGGACAGAATCCGGCACCCCTACCGGGACTAGAACCTGGTGTGCCGGCGCCACAAGGTGGAGGATTAGCCTAGTGAGCCGCGGCGCCGGCCTGATTCATTTTAATTAGTTAGATAAATGAATAGTCAATTACTTATGTAGAAGTTAGAACCATTTGTGCATCTGTGTTTTCCTAACTGTGGTTCTAAATATTTTTAATTTTTAGCTGGATAACGTAATTTCACATTGGGCATTTTTTGGCCAAGCCTAATATTATTAAATGCTGTATGAGTAATTCAATACGTTTGCGCATTTAAAATGTTTCTACACCATTTTGGATGTGATTGCTGAGTTGAATTCCAAATATCCCTTCCAATAACTTGTCACATTTTTGAGCTGTGGGCCTAAAACAGCCTCAGTAAGATTAGAGAAGCAATTATAGTTTCAAATTTTCAAGTTTGATTTGAATAATAGTGACTTAAAAGAATAATGTGTACGTGCTTTCAACTTTATATACTCTTCATTTTATCACCAAAGGTAAGCATTTACGATAAAGTTAATTGCAGAGGAAAATTTTCCTGTTTTCTTTCTTTTATTGTTTTAGCGTTGCAGTTCTTAAGTAAGGCAAACCTGTTTTACCCAAGGGAGTGACTGCAAGGAATCCACTTATACAGAGATGCAAGCTGTCTAAATGGCAAGTGCAAGACTTTGTTGCTACTACTTTGTTGAAAAAAATATTTATTTTTATCTATCTGAAAGGCAGAGAGAGGGAGGCAGAGAGAAAGAGAAAGAATGAGTGAGAGAGAGGGAGAGGGAGAGAGAGACCTTTGACTTACTGTTTCACCCACAAATGCCCACATTTGGGGTCAGGCTGAAGCCAGGAGCCAGGAACTCCATTTGGATCTCCCACATGGGTGGCAGGGGCCCAAGAACTTGGGGCTTCTTCTGCTGCTTTCCCAGGTGCATTAGCAGGAATCTGGATTGGAAGCAGAGCAGCTGGAACTCATATGGGTTCTCCAGTATGGAATGGCAGTGTTTCAGGCAGTGGCTTAACCCACCGTGCCACATACTAGCCCTACTACTATTTAGAGAATTTCAGATTTTATTTTATTTTATTTTTGCCTTCTAAATCTTTCTTTTGGAATGTCTACTTTCTGAGTCATCTTTTGACATATCCTAGGGTAAAGGGGGAGAGAAAAAAGGTATATTTTATTTTAGGCAAAAATTGTAAGTAATGGTTTCAGTTTTTGTAGCCATTGTTCTTATTAGAGAGTTGAGAAATTTTAAATGGAAAAATACAGGAACTTTGATAAATCAGGTGGAGGGTGTTCAGGAGAAGGGTGTATGGGAACTTCTAAGGAAGCCATTGCTGTAACCTTCATCACTTTCATGGCAATGAGATATTGATCATTCTGAAAACACTGAATAAGTGCTATAGGAAAAACAAGAGAAACTGTGCATTAGCAGGTTCAATTTCAGTGGCCACTGTATACTTACTAGATTGAGGAAGGCCATCATCTGTGGTTGCTTTTGATGGAGCATGGAGATGGACTATTTAAAAAATACTTTTAGGAAGCAAATTAATACTTTGTGTAACTGAGTTCCAAATTATCTCAAGGTCCAGAACACTCAAGGTCAGCCCTATGGAAGACATGAATAGTGAGGAGGTGAAGGGGATGAGCCTTGAACTGGCCTCTTGAGGCAGAGCTTAGTTTGAAAAAATAGTTCAGTGTAGACCCACACTATGGTCAACATAAGTCATAGAACTGATGTTTACAATACCAAAACTGTTTGTTTCAACAGTAATTGAAGCCGTTACCCCTCCCTGTGACATATAATGAGTTTGCTGTCCAATGCCAGACATCGCCAGTGATGGGAAACCTTGAGTTTTAGGGAGATCCCAATCTATTAAAAACTTTCCCCTCAAATCAAAAACATCCTCCCTGGAGCTTCCAGGCTTTGAACCTAATTCTGTCCTCTGGGAGTGACAGGAAGAAGCCTTATTTCTTTTCTGAGGGGCAATCTTGCCAGTATTTAAGGGTAGCTAACATGGTGCCCCAAGGGGAATATCATTTTCTAAAAATACTTCTTTTTTTTGGAGATCATTTGGATTTTTATCCCTGCTGTGATCAGCCTTCTATGGACTTAATCAGTTTTCATTCTCTGTGGCCATTGGTGATTGAATAGAAAAGGTGTGGCCCTGTTTGTTCCTCACTGTAGCCCCAGAGCAAGCTAATTGTTGGCATCCAGTTCACACTAATGACTTTAGTTTGCCATCAACTAAGACCTTTTAGTCTACTCAGCCCTTCTGCTAAGTCAGTTTATTCCTACTGGTGCATTCTATAATCCAGATTTTGGATCTTAGAACTTTTCTTTGTTTCTTTTGGATTTTGTTTTATTGCAAATGGTCCATTATTTATTCAGTGGAGATATTTTTGAATTCATACTGTTTCATGCAGTCAGACATCTTTCTTAGGTTTACTTTGTCTGGCAGTTTGATTTATAAGTCATCATTGCCTCCCCTCAATTTCAGATAACCTATTAATCAGGCAGGGTTAAGTAGCAGAACTCTAAAACACAGTAATAGAAACCTCCTACCAGGCTGACACCAGGTGTTACTCTCCTTTGGGAGAGTTTTACATACAGCATTCAATGACTTATTTTCATTTTTGAAATAATAGGAGCATAGTATTCTCTTGATGTCAGCTTAGTACTACTAGCAAAAGTGTATCATTTAGTTTGGTATGATTTATTTTTGGCACATAGCAAGCATTTCATTGTGTTCAGTGTTCAGTGACTCATTGCTCTTCTAAGTTTGTAAGTGATCACACATAGGAGTGAGGTTTAAGATGTTTAAGTCATGAAGACCCAAACATCGACTAATCAGTATGGGCACCGGGCCGCTTCAGAACAGATGTGTGTACATAATCTGCATAGCAAAGCTGCTTTGTATCAGCTGAGGTTAGGATAGGTTCACAGTTGTTTTATTGTGTCTTATTGGTTTACTGGAGGCATATTCTTGATATTCACAACTTTTTTAAAAAACATTTGCCTTTTGATTATTTCTTATACATACAGACTAATTTTAACTGACTTTCTATGAATTTATGTAGTTTACTGGCTACATAATTACAAAGTAATGTTTATCTGGAGAAAAAGCTGAGATCTAGAAATGAGCATGGTTTTTTTAAGGAGTTTGATATGACTTTCCTGATGGTAAGGGGAGTTTAGTGAGTGGAAAAGAAGGAAACAAACTATTATAATCCTTGAGAAGGAGCAGGTCCTGAAGCTGTGGGAAACATGTTTTCTGCGTGAGGGACAGTGGTTAGCTGCCTGATGATGTATTTGTCAATAGCATGCAACAAAGAGAATGAAAGAAGATGACTTGTGAAGATAAAGAAGATCTTTCAAGGGATAAATATGCAAAATCATGAAAAGAATGTGATCTTAAGCAGAGGGAAATGAAGGAGTAAGGTGTGGGAAATGCAGATGAAGTCTTTGAATTTGGAAATGAAGATGCCACAAATATTCTGGTGATGATTTCTATTTGGTGATGAGGATGGAAAAACAATTTCATTGTGTTTAGCATATTTAAAAAATGCAAAATGATGAGTTTTTGACTATGACAAGAGATACGTAATTGCTTGAAAAACATTGCCAGTGAGTAACAGTAAGGGAAATGTAGGGGATGAGAAGGTTTAAGCAAAAAACTTTAACCTTTCTGCTTTCTAGTTAATATTACAATTTTCTTATTATAACATATCCCTTTATTTAAAGAAAATAATTATTACCACAGTACAAATACACAAGTCCCTTTAAAGTGTTGTGCCTTTATCGGAAAACCTGTGCAGCTCAATTATTCAAGTGCTGCTTACTTTGTGGAATATCCACCAAGCAAAAATAGAAAAATTTGTGCTTTTCCAACTTTTAAGAATTCAGTCCTGGCCATTCCTAAATGTGTGAAGGAAGTATTTTGAAGATAAAGGAAAATGAGGTTACGTACAGATTGAGCAGCCCTTACTGAAAATGCTTGCGGGAACAACATTGTGGTGTGGCAGGTTAAGTCACTGGCATCCCATATGGGCACCTGTTCAGTCCTGGGTGCTCCATTTCTGATCTAACTCCCTGTTAATAACCTGAGAAAAACAGAGAAAGATGGTCCAAGTATTTGGGCCCCTGCCACCCATGTGGGAAATGCAGATGAATCTCCTGGCTTCTGGCTTCAGCCTGGCCCAGCCTTGAATGTTGTAGCCATTTGGGGAGTGAACCAGCAGTTGCAAGAGCTCTCTGCTTTCTGTTTCTCCTTCTCTCTGTCTCTCTCTGTAACTCTGCCTCTCAAATAAGTAAATAAATCTGTAAAAAAAAATGAAAAGAAAAATGCCTGGGATCCAAGGTGTTTTGGAATTAAGAGTTTGGATTTTGGAATATTTGTGTGTGTATATATATATACTATATGTATATGTATACATATACTATATATACTATATGTATGCATATACATATATATGCATACAAATATATACACAAATATATACATATATATATATATATATAGTGAGGAATTTTTGGCATAGTTTCCAAGTTAAACACAAAATTCATTTATGTTTAATACACAGTTTATACATATAGCCTGAAGCTAATTTTAAGCAATTTTTTTTTGACAGGCAGAGTGGACAGTGAGAGAGAGAGAGAGAAAGGTCTTCCTTTTTGCCGTTAGTTCACCCTCCAATGGCCGCCGCGGCCGGCGCGCTGTGGCCGGTGCACCACGCTGATCCGATGGCAGGAGCCAGGTACTTATCCTGGTCTCCCATGGGGTGCAGGGCCCAAGCACTTGGGCCATCCTCCACTGCACTCCCTGGCCACAGCAGAGAGCTGGCCTGGAAGAGGGGCAACCGGGACAGAATCCGGCGCCCCGACCAGGACTAGAACCCAGTGTGTCGGCGCCGCAAGGCGGAGGATTAGCTTAGTGAGCCGCGGTGCTGGCCTTAAGCAATATTTTTTAATTTGTTTGTGTTTTTCACTGTAAATGGTTACATGAGGTCAGGTGTAGAATTTTCCACTAGTAGTATGTGATGCCCAGAAGTTTCAGACTTTGGAGCATTTTAGGTTTTGGATTTGGGGTGTAGCTATGTTAATCCTGTATAAGGGCATACTGAAGAGGTATATGAAGATGTTTTCTGTAGATTATTGTGAATTAATTTCAAAGAAATCTTTTCAAATATTTCTAGGGCATCATTGTACTTCATTTTACCCATTTTTAATACCTGAGCTAGGGCTCTCTTCTCTCCTAAGTCTGTCTTGTGTTTATTTCACTAGACAGTATTCTTATTAAAATCAATACTTGGGGCAGGTGTTTGCAGCATGTTAACTTGTTGCTTGGGAAGTCTGTATCCCATATCAGAATGCCAGCTTGAGTCCTGACTACTCCATGCTTCTGATTCAGCTTCCTGCTAATGCACCTGGGAGGCAACAGATGATGACCCAAGTGCTTGGGCTCCTACTGCACATGTGGAGGTGGTACCCATGTGTCTCCCATGGAGTTCCAGCCTCCTGGTTTTGGTCTGGCCCAGTCCTGGCTATTGAGAGCATTTGACCAGTGAATGGTTTTCTCTCTCTTCTTTTTCTCTTTCTTTCTCTCTGTCTGATACTCTGCCTTTCAAATAGATAATCATTAAAACATTCTGATGGGAAACACACTAGTTCATAATAATAGTTTTAATGATCTGCAAATATTTTAAAATTTACTGCATATGAGTGAAATCATCATCTTTTCACTTGATTGTTGATAATAGCCCTTGCCTATATTCATGCTGAACTGGGGTCTTTTTACTTGTTGAACCCTTTAGTTAGTGGAGCATTAAGCCTTTGACTAGAGTATGAATTTGAAATATATTATCTCAAAAACTCAAAAAGAAAGAAAATAAAACAGAAATGGAGAGGGAAGGAAAGAGGAAGGGAGTAAGAGAAGTATTATTTTCTTAGAATGATATCCATTCACTACATGGAATCTGTTGTCTCTTTATTAATATCACATTAACATGAAAATTGATGAGAATTGTGGTAATTATCATGCATCTGCTGTGACTCTGAGAATCTAATGTGTTAATAAATTCCTTAAATTCAAAAATAAATAAATAAGTATAAAAAAGTTTGTAATGCATTGTTCAAATTTTCAACATATTTATAGAGATGATACATTTAGTGGTGGGAACCTGGTATCTGGCATGAGCAGATGTCAGCTGTTGGCTGGTGTACTTGTGGGGACTGTAAGCACTCCAGAAATGTTTGTGTTGATCCAGACATGATGAATCAGCTCCCATGTTGACAGAATGAATTTCCCTTTTTGTCTGATGGCCTGAGGGTCTAAGAGTCTGGATTTAGTTGATTTGTCAGCCTATTAATTTTTTAGAGGGAATATCCCTTGAGGTGTTTATTATCCTACTTTTTATGTAAATGATATTTTGAAAACATTCTAAATGTGCACTGTTAGAGGAAAGGTTGTATTGGTTTTGAAACTGTTAGAATGATGTTTAACAGAAAATGTGTCTACCTAATATATAAAGGTAGAAAATATAGAAAGTAAACACATTTATATACAGAAAATTTTCCTATAAAATATTAAAAGAACAATATGTACAGCTTTATAATTAAAAATATGTTCTTTATAAACATGAAATATTCCTTTCTTTTCCTGATTGATGCCTTGGCTTTGAATTTTATTTTATATTTATATATGTTTTTCTTTATTAGCATTACCTTAGTTAATTAGTTTTCTGCATCTTTATTTTTAGCATTTGCTGTCCAGTGTTTTAGGTGGGTTGCTTGTAAATAATATAGAGGCAGACAAAAACCACACACACACACACACACACAATCTGAAACTTTTCTGAATTCTTTTTTTTAGGATTTGCTTATCTATTTGAAAGAGTTAGAGAGTGGGAGAGACAGAGAGATCTTCCATCTACTGGTTCACTCTCCTGATGGCCATTATGGCCAGGACTGGGCCAGACTGAAGCTAGGAGCCAGGAGCTTCATGCAGATCTCCCACATGGATGGCAGGGGCCCAGACTTGGGTCGTCTTCCACTGCTTTTTCCCAGGCTAATTGCAGGGAGCTGTATTTGAAGTGGAGCAGCTGGTGGCCCATATGGGATGTTGACATTGCAGGGTGGCTTTACCTGCTATGCCACAACACTGGCCCCACTTTTCTGAATTCTAAATATAAACCTTAACCCATGAAACTTTGTTATGATTGTGAATATGTTTGTATTCTTTTCTTGAATTTTACTTTTTCTGTTTGTACTGTACTTTCTTCTCCTTTATTATTATTATTATGATTTTTTTCTTTCATATTTTATTCTAGATGGATATCTTTTCCTGTTTACTGTAGCTAGCCCTCCATGATTGTAGAGTTGGGCAATGTATAGTGTCTTCTCTACTGGACATGGCTATTTCCTGCTTTTCTTAGGTTTGCTTCGTCTAGAAACTACCTGGGTTCTGCTTTTCCAGTATAGTCTAAGTGTCCAAACTCATGGATTCTCATGAATACAAATAGAAGTGTTACATGATGTGCAAGGTGCCACTCTTCTTCCTTCTTTGTATAAAACTAATTTCTTCTCAGCCTGAAAGGCATATACCTCTGTTAGTGTACTTTTCCTTGTAGGTCTGAGAAATATTATTCTTGTGACCTTTCCAGCAATAGAGGCTATAGAATTGGAAAGGTATTACATACAATGCTAATCTGACAACATTATAAAGCACTAATAATTGTAAAAAGCAGCTAGTTATTTTGATATCTCCTTTATTGTTTCCATTATGAAATTAATATTTTGGATAAAGCAAGAGGAGGAGAGCCATTGTTGTTTCCTTGGACCATTGTGGAATATGGCTCTGGGGACCTTGTTTACAATTTCTTCTGAAAAGCATTTGGATGATAGAGTAAAATAAGAATATCTCCTTTTGGATAAAGTCTGACGTGTTGTACTTTAGAGATTGCACTTGGCAATTGCTTGAGAAATGTCAGTTTTCCTGGATGAATGAAGTCCAGTGCAGCTGTTTCTGTTTTAGATCACTGAATCTGAAAGTCTGTGTAACAGAACATAACCAGTCGACTTTGGAGTGAGAAATGAAGAGTTTTCCACTTCATAAATTTCTTGCTTTGTAGAAGGAAAATTTGATAATGATTCTAATACTATTTTGAGTTTACATATGATAATCCCTTTTAGGATTTTTATCTACAAGCTTTTATAAATAGTTAATGATGTTATCAAAGCCAGTAATACATTCTCTTTATCACTGTTCATGTTTTCGAAGGTGGGAACCAAGGTGTTTGCAAACTAGAATGTTTTCTAGTTCTCTTCAGTTGATTTTTTTCTCAAGATATTTTTGTTATTTACTCAGTTTGAAGTGTAATATTGCCAATTTTCAGAACATCAGGCATAATTTTATCCAAGATAAGAATAAGATACTTTCTAATGCACTGTTGTACATGCCCTACTCTGTACTTTCCACCATTTAAGAATCTCTCTGCTGCTTCTTTCTTGCCATCCTAGTTGGCAGATTTTCCTGTGGCATTTATTTGCTAATTTTGTGTGTGTGTGTTGAGAACATTGTAAAACAGTTTAAAAAAAATCCCACATTTTAAGATTTGATATCATACTACAAGCAGCCAGTTTAATTTATGTAGTGCTTGACAGAACAGTTTCCTGGAATGATTGCTTGTTTTTAAAGCATAGCAATCAGAAATATTCACAGAATGATCCAACAATATTAAATACTGTAAATCATTGGAGTTGACTGAATGTCATAGAAATATTATAACATTATAATTTTGATTATAAAATTGTAACATGGAAAATTCATAAGGTTTTAGATCTATAGATTGGGTTTACAATAATTAAAATAGATGACTTTTAAGTTTGATTTAGAAAACTAATTATTAATCATGTATTTAACAGTATAAATAATGAGTAAAATATTTAAGAGTTGACCCGTACCCGAGTAGAACCAAGATCCTTAAACTCTCTTATCTCTTTATTCTCCTGTTGTGCTGAGGAGGCTCTGAAGTCCATCCAGGCTTCTTTTCTTGCCCAGATTCCTAGGATCTTACTGGCCTTGCCAGGTCTGGAACAGAGTCAGTGTAGCTATAATCCTTTCCCCCACACATGTAGCTGGATAACACCAGGAAGGAACTGAGTATTGTGACTCATCACCTTTAAACAAGTTACTGTTGCTAACTGAATATAATACTTCCTTAATTAACAGATGTAGGATGTTCATCATTTTTCCATACCACAGCTTCCTTTTATATGGTAAAAATCTGCACGCTAGTTTATTTTTGAGGATGATATTTTCGTTTTCCATTCTTTTAAACACAGTTAGTCATGTTTTATTTGGTTCTCTTGAATGTCAGGATGGTAGATTATATTAGTTCACACTGACTCTCTTCCTTAGGAAACCTCTCCAGCATATGTAGTAAATGGCAGTCGAGTCATCTGGGAGGTCAAAGAAGATTGTACCATAAGAGAAGTTTTGTTGTTTTTGGCTGTGTAATAAGCATTTTTCCTGTAGAAACAAAGGACTGGCTTTTGAGCTGGAAGTGTTATAAAGGGTTGTTAGGAAAAAGCATTGTGGTTATTTGAGGGAAGTGTAGAAAATAGTAAAATTAACTGAAACTGTTGCTCATAGAAAGTAAGAGTTAAGATGATTTTGGAAAAGAGAAATTTAAAATTAAATTTATAAAGATTACACCTTATACCTAAACAAACATACAGAACTATCATATGCCTGATTTGTGTTTTCTTAATGGAAGAGAAGAAATAGAGTGATGAAAATTGTAGATATTTAATCTGAGACAAGCAGTCAGATACAATGGGTATTTTCCAATTGAATATAATTTTGAAGTGTGTTTTCTTCCCTTAAACACCAAAGCATAAGTAAACTTGATAAAAATCATCACCTTATAAAACATGGTAATATAATACAAAGTAAAAACACTTATATTACCATTTATCATTATCAGAGATATAATTTTAATTAATATATGACTTGTATCAGTTCCTAAAAAGATCAGCAAAATGTGGCTCTAGGTAGAGAAGGAAAATCTCTTTGGAAATTTGAAATTTTTATTGCAAGATAAATATATTGCAACAGCATATTCTCTCTAGCTGTAAGATGCTAAAAATCAGTCACTTCCTCATATTTTTCAATTTATTATCATGAAACATATTAAAAAGTTAAACTTTAGGACTAGTGTTTTGGTGCAGCAGATTAGGCCGCTGCTTGTAATGCTGGCATCCTATATCTGAGTGCTAGTTCAAGTCCCAGCTACTCTGCTTCCAACCCAGCTTCCTGGTCATGTGTCTGGGAAGGCAGTGGAAGATGGCCCAACTACCTGGGCCCCTGCTGCCAATGTCAGAGACCAGAATGAAGTTCTTGGCACCTGGCTTTGGCCTGGCCCAGCTCTAGCTATTGGAGACATTTGGGGAATTAACCGATGGATAGAAGATTTCCCTGTCTCTGCTTCTCTATTTGTCACCCTGACTTTTAAATAAATAAATAAATCTTTTTTAAAGAGTAAAATTTTGATTCAAGTCTTTGGGATTGATACCATGCAGGATGACCGCATTTCCCAATCTCCAATGGTACTCATAGGACCTGAGTTAGAACAGCCCAGTTTGGCAATTGCTATGTTTATGCATACTTAGTTTAATTGGGGCTCTCACAGTATTATCACTTTCAAAATTATTTTATAGGACTCTCTGAAAGAAATAAATTTTACCTTGTGACACAGTTGAATTTATTTCATATATGTATATCTCAAATGTTGTTTCATGATAAATATTTACCTTTTATACAAGCATTATGTTCTGACATTCCCCTTCTCCATTTCTTTTTATTAAACAATGTGGTCCATAGAACACTAAATGGATTTCACAATCTACTGCTGGGTGGTAGTTAGCATCTTGAGAAACGTTGCCATAAAAATCCTTCCACAGTTCTGTTGCTGTGATTTTCAGGGCTGATTAATTTGGAATTAAATATTATACTTGTTAGTCTTGTTGCCAAATATATTTCAGATATGTGGTAGGATTACCTTTCCTGGTTCCATCCTAGTTCTGAGCTCTGGCCAATGAGCTAAGTAGAAAGTAGATGTTTCTGGACCCCAGTATTTAATTTGCATGTGTGACCTCCATATCTCTTAACATCTGCCATAGTAACTCACCATCCACCTCACACTAAATCCTAAAAATGAGTGCAGTGGAGCAGAGCTCCTAGTCAGATCATGGTGTACATAAATCACAAGTAAAAAATAAACCTTCCCTGCTTTACAATACTTAAATTTTTGAATGTGTTTTTTGGTAAGTATAACCTAGCCCATCTTGATTATGTGTTCTGCTATTGGTCAAGATACTGTTCTTTGGAAATATTAACTTTTATCTAAAACATACAAGTTGAAATACAAGTTTATTACTTCCAATTTAAAAATAATATACATTCTTTATAAAAATATGAAAAATATTGAGAAAATTACATATCCAAAGTGCTGTTATCTGGAGATAAGAGTTTTTGACATTTCTGTGAAAGATGCATTTTTACACAATGGCTTACTCTATATTTCTATTTTACTTTTTCTCTTACTGGCATTTATTTTTTAATTTTTTAAGAAAACTTTTATTTAATAAATATAAATTTCAAAAGCACAACTTTTGGCTTATAGCGGATTTTCCCCCCATAACCACCCTCCCACCTGCAAACCATCTGATCTACTCCCTCTCCCATCCCATTCTTCATTAAGATTCATTTCTTTTTTACAGGCAGAGTTAGACAGAGAGAGCGAGAGAGAGAGAAAGGTCTTCCTTCCATTGGTTCACCCCCCAAATGGCTGCTATGGCCGGTGCACTGTGCCGATCTGAAGCCAGGAGCCAGGTGCTTCCTCCCGGTCTCCCATGCAGGTGCAGGGCCCAAGCACTTGGACCATCCTCCACTGCCTTCCCGGGCCACAGCAGAGAGCTGGACTGGAAGAGGAGCAACCGGGACAGAATCTGGCGCCCCAACCGGGACTAGAACCTAGAGTGCTGGTGCCGCAGGTGGAGGATTAGCCTAGTGAGGGCGACGCCGGCCCATTAAGATTCATTTTTAATTATCTTTATATACAGATTAACGTAGTATATACTAAATAAAGATTTCAACAGTTTTCACCCACACAGACACACAAAATATAAAGTACTATTTGAAGACTAGTTTTACTGTTAATTCTCATAGTATACACATTATTTTTAATGTCATTCAGTATTCGTGGAACATAATGAACTTTATGCCTCTTTAGCAGTCACTCATATGAACTGACAGTTATCTAGTTATTCTTGTCATAGTAGAGTTTTTTTTTTTTTTCAGAACAAGGATTTTAATGCCAAAAATTTGAGCCCTTGATGCTTACAAGCAGATAACCAGCAAGGATCTGCATCCACTCACTCAGCATTGGTTGCATCTTCCCATTACCCCCATCCTGGCATATGGTGGGTCTATGGAGTTAGACTCTGTCTCTTCATACCTCATATAAAACTTATAAATTAGTTTCAAAAAACTAAGAAGATTTTTATTTCTTGTCACTCATCCTCCAGAAAACATAAATTTCAGGAAAAGACATTGCCCTCTACCAGATGTTCGAATCACAGACTGGAGAATCTCTTTTTCCCCTTCACTCCAATTGAAGCAGTCATCATCCCCTGGCCTAATTAAACTTCAGAAAATCTCTCAAGTCCATTTCTGCTCTCTCTGTCCTACATCAAATCTTTACAACCTTTTACCTTGGCTGTTGCCATGACCTTTCTGTATTCTTGTATACCATTCTTTCTACTGCTACTTTTTAAAATTTGGACAAGAACATGTCACTCTTTGCCTAAAATCCCTCCCATAATAAACTTTATTTTTTTTAGACTTTATTTATTTATTTGAAAGTCAGAGTTACACAGAGAGAGAGGAGAGGCAGAGAGAGAGAGAGAGGTCTTCCATCTGATGGTTCACTCCCCAATTGGCCGCAACAGCCGGAGCTGCACTGATCCGAAGCCAGGAGCCAGGAGCTTCCTCTGGGTCTCTCATATGGGTTCAGGAGCTCAAGGACCTGGGCCATCTTCTATGGCTTTCCCAGGCCACAGCAGAGAGCTGGATCGGAAGTGGAGCAGTCAGGTCTTGAACCAGCCCCTATACAGGATGCCAACGCTTCAGGCCAGCGCATTAACCCGCTGCGACACAGCACCGGCCCCCCATAATAAACTTTAAAAACAAAGTCCACTTTTTTTCACCTGATGTAAAAGGCCTTTCATGCTCTGTTTCCTGAGTACCCTCCCAATCATTCATTTCCCTCACTCTCTGCCTACAATCCCACCTTCCACAGAGGTTTCACTTCAGAATTGCTGTTTCAACAAGAGTCACTGTGCACTTGCTCCCCATGTAGGACCTTTGTCCTTGATGTGTTGTACTATGAGAATTAATGGTAAAACTGATCTTCAAACAGTACTTTATACTTTGTGTATCTGTGTGGGTGCAAACTGTTTAAATATTTATTTAGTATAAAGTTTATCTTCTGTATAAAGATAATTAAAAATGAATCTTGATGAAGAATGGAATGGGAGAGGGAGTAGGAGGTGGAATGGTTTGGGGGTGGGAGGGCAGGTATAGGGGAAAGAACTGCTATAATCCAAAAGTTGTACTTATGAAATTTATATTTATTAAATAAAAGCTTTCTATAAAAATAAAAAATAAATAAAAAAGAATTGCTTTTTCACAAAGCTCATCCAAAGTATTATCCTCTTAAGATCATCTAGTAAGTAATCCCTAGTTCTCTCTCTCTCTTTCTCTCTTTTTTTTTTTTTTTTTTTTTTTTTTGACAGGCAGAGTGACAGTGAGAGAGAGAGACAGAGAGAAAGTTCTTCCTTTACCGTTGGTTCACCCTCCAATGGCCGCTGCGGCCAGCGCGCTGCAGCTGGTGCACTGTGCTGATCCGAAGCCAGGATCCAGGTGCTTCTCCTGGTCTCCCATGTGGGTGCAGGGTCCAAGGACTTGGGCCGTCCTCCACTGCACTCCTGGGCCACAGTAGAGAGCTGACCTGTTCTTAGAAGACTTATCCATCTCTTGTCTGCCTAATAGGATTAGGTACTCATTCCTCTGAGCTCCCATTGTACCTTGTACAAATCTTAGTTAACATCTATACTTATGTATTGTAGTTGCATTGACATACTTCTACCAAAAATCCTTGTACTTTCTGAAGTCATTACTATGCTTCTTTAAATCTTTGCCTGCTTAGTGCTTAGCTAAATTGCCTCAAAATAGTGGCATACCATAAATATTGTTGAATGAATGAGTGAAGGAAAGGATAAATAATAGTGACAAAAGTGTTATTCATGTGTTAACTCTTATCTCTTGAAGATTTTTTCCCCTGTGTCTTAAAATCCAAACAACAAAGCTTCATACATTCTTATCAAAATTGGCTGTCAATACAGTGTCTGAAATTCATTTACTGTGAAGTATCATAATTGAAAACAGTTTATGTCTCCTAAGGGGTTTTCCCTTGATAGTGATAGAATTCTTAAAGACTTTTTCCTTTAAGAATTCCAGATTTAACAAAGCTGTGGGATTAGTTTTAATTGGGAGTTGGAAGTAGGGTTTAAGGAGTTTTGTCTTTAGTCCAAATTGATACCCCCTACATAAGTATGAGACCAACTCTGTTCCAGATGGCTCAAAGAAGAGCCAGCATGGCATATAGCGCATTCATTTTTTAAAAAAATTTTATTTATTTATTTGAAAGGCATAGTTAGAGAGAGAGAAGTCTTCCATCCACTGGTTCACTCTCCAAATGGGCACAATGGCTGGAAGTTAGGCTGATCAGAAGCCAGGAGCCATGAGCTTCTTGCAGCTCTCTGACATGGGTGCAGGGGTTCAAGAATTTGGGCCATCTTGTACTGCTTTCCTAGGCCATAGCAGAGAGCTGGATTGGAAGTGGAGCAGCTGGGACTCCAGTCGGCACCCACATGGGATGCCAGCAGCTGAGACTGGCTCCCATACGGGATGCCAGCACTGCAGGTGGTGGCTTAACCTGCTATGCCACAGCGCTGGCCCCCCACAGTACATTCATTTTTGTTTCTGTTACACAGCATGGATCATATGAACAACACATCTGGTAAACATTTGCACATTGAATATGTAGCTGCCAAGAATTGTGGTTTCCTGGTACATCCCAAGGACTCTGAGTCAAGGTCACAAAACCAGCATTGCAGAGTTTTGATGATCGGGAACTATGTTATGTTTTTAGTTACTGAGAAAGTTGTTTCTCTTAGTTCCTTGGAGGACCCTCCATGTCGCCATTACAGGTTTGGAAAAGAACTTGGGTGATTCAAAGTTCATTATACAATTTGTGGGCTTCTCTATAAATGCCATACTACGGAGGTGAGAATCCTTTTGCTTAAAAAATCTCCAAAGAAAATCCTATTTTTCTCAGGGAACCATTTTCAATTTTGATAGTCTCATCAAACATTTCAGTCATACCAGCCTAACTGCCACCTAATTTAGTTTCAGTCACATTCTTCTTTTCTTTGTAGAAGAGAGGAGCATCTGATTTTTATGTAAATTGCAATGCTGAAGATATGAAGTATTACATGGTATCATAAAAGAAATCAAACAACATCATATAGATAATTCAAGATAAGTTAAGAAAATGGGGTTTTCTGAATACAACATGATTCAAAGCAGACCTGCTAGTTTAGTTAGCAATTGCCTCCAAGTGGAAGTCTGACATTTTTCATTGTTGTTTATATTCTCAACATCCTAGTGAATGCTGTCCTGAAAAGCCAGACTATTAACAAAAATGAGGAACTGGTTTAGTTTATATTGACTCAATTCATGAAGTTTTAAAAATATTTCATAGCAGTTACATTTTCCCTCTGGTATTATGAAGGAGAAGATCTAATATTTATCTTTTAAAATTGAAATTATTAGTGGATGCCTCCATGTAAATTAAATAGTGACATACATTTTATAAAAAGTTACTTTGTTCTAGTTTCTAGAAAGTGAATTAATTAAGTGACTTATTTTGGTGTAAACTGGACTGTAAAAGCTACCTTGTGAGAGATTCAGCAATGCTTAATATAGTTATTTTACTCTTCAGTGGTAAATGAATCAACCATCAGCAATGTTTCTAATGTTAGTTTTCAGAAGAAAATTCAAGGTACTTGGATTATTTAAACTATTATTTTTACTACTTATACTCTTGATTCTTGAGGAGAACACTTGAAGTAAAATTTAAAAATTATATCACAAAACAATAGGCAAAATACTGATTGTAACTCCTGTACTATGTATAACATCATAAATACATTATGTTCTATTAAGTGACTAATATATTTAAAAATTAAAGGTCATGAATGTATTTCAGAATTTCAGAATTTTGCCTGATTCATATTAATGGCACATTCTTGTCATTTGAAGTCTTTTTTTTAAATAAACGAACAAAAAAGATTTTAAACACACACACACACACACACACACACACACACGGTGGTGGAGAAAAGAGAGGGGAGGAAAACAAATAGTCCTATCTGTAGATTCACTCCCCCAAATGCCCACAAGGAGCTGCACAGGGGCAAAAGCCAGGACCCACATGGGTGGAAGGGACCCAATTACTTGAACTGTCATTTCTGCCTTCCAAAACCTCCATTAGCAGAAGCCTAGAGTTGAAAGCCAGGACTGGGAACAGAATCCCATTACTCTCATGTGGGACACGCGGTGTCTTAACCACAGGGCTAAATGCCTGCCCCTGAATTTGTTCTCTTTAGGAAGATCTTCTCTTACTGAAGTCATCCCCAGATTCTTTTCTGATGTAGATTATTTTCTTTTCTGAAAACCGCACATCCTTAGGCTGAGAACAAGCTGAAAATTCACCCAAGTAGCAACATTCAGACAGCCAAATCTCAGCTCTCCAATGACAGAGAAGGTTTTTGTTGCTTTCATTCCACCAATTATTGTAGGTTCCATTTGTTCTTGAGCAGAGAACTCAGCTACTTAAGACTTTCAAGGTTCATTCGTGAGGAAACAGTAGTAGCCACTAAAATTGAAACTCTAAAGGTGTACAAAATTTTGACTCATTGTGAGATCAGTCAGTGGCAGGTGTTTGCAATGAATAAAATCTACTGGCCTGGAAATTATATCATTTCTTGGTAGCTCAGGGTCTCAAAATGACTTAAAAAATGACCATTTAAGTCAAGAGAAGAGTTTGATTTAATAAATTAGGCTTCCTTGTAATTTGCACAATGTTAAAGGAAAATGGAATATTTAAAGAATTTGTAGTAGGAAATTTAAAATTAATGGCTTTGGATGAGTTAGTGGTGTTTAGTGGTTAAAGTGATCATTTTTAGAGTTTTGAGATAAGGGAAATTTTTTTTCTGGCTTTTTTTTTTTTTTTTTTTTTTTTGGTCCTGGAGGATTCTGGAGTGTTTAAATTTCTCTTTCCTTGTTTATTGACTTATTTTTGTTTTATGTTACAATTTACATTGCAAGGTATCCTGCTCAAAAGTGTTGCTGTCCTTCATCACCACCTATTTAAAGAGAATTAGAACAAGTGGTTGGTGTGATTTGGTTCACTTGCTGTGATAGGTCAAGCAGTACTTTTTGTTAAACAATGGAATTTAATAGGATGGGGTCCTTTCCAACTATAATACTTCAGTGTAGTTGTCCAAATGTAACCTAATATATCATCATTTTCATTAAATGGGCTCATTGTAATGTGCTTTTTCCAGTAAGGGATATGGTAAAATCAAACAATGTCAGGATAAAAATATCCTGTAGTGTCACTGTTTTTATGTTTTGAATCAGTCAAATTTGCTTGGTTTTAGGAACATAATACTTTTTTTGGATACTGTGATTTTTTAAAATTTTGTTTATATCTTCTGTATTTCAGAAATAAATGGAAACTTTTTAAGTATCAATTATTTATCTATAAGCTAAGTAGATTTGAGAATGGGAAGTATTAAATTCATTTTCTTGTGTTTTGTGTGTATCACACAATATGGACTATAACTTTTACATTTGCTAAAAAACATTGTGAACCTCCACATTACATAATGGAATTTAGTTATATGTGGTAACTCATGCTCTTCATTTAACAAATATTTTCCATATGCTATTTTTTGATCAGGAACTATGAAGTCTGAGACTTTACTCTTCTTGGAAGCTAACATGTTAATCTGCTACAATTCTGTAGAAGCTGGCAGATATTAAAATGGTGGGTCGTAGACAAGGGACTTCATTACAACACAGTTATAATGAACTGCATGTTGTACTGGTTCCTTTCAATCCCAGGTCCCATGGGGATGATATGTGGGTGCTGTGTATGTGGGGGGTTTGTGTCACAATTGATGATTCTGAGCTCAAGATATCTAATTTTATTAAAAGTTCTATTCAGCATTTGTACTGAAGGAAGAAATCCACTTTATTATATCAATAAGGAAACAAACCTTCCTTTTTCACAGAAGGGAGACACTGTGTTTCCCAAGACTGTATGGAATGACTCACAACATTCATGGGAAGATGATGCAGAAAAACAAGCTGATTGAAGAGGCACAGAAACACCATGCAGAATCATTTTCCAAAGCTTTACGGTTGAAAAATCAGTGCAGAATTTTAATATGTATTGCATGTCCACTAATTTGGTTCTTATAAGATGAACCATGGTACCTTGTGTTACTTTAGAAATAGCTAGTGGTATTACTAAGCATCATTGGCTTAAAATAGTTTACAATGAATATATTATGCAAATATAGTTCTCCATTGATTAAATTTTTATGCGTCTTAAAATTTGAATGATTTCTTTACTAGTAAAAATCCAATGCAATAATTGTAATTATCACCAGAAACCATTTACTGGTAGCATTCAGAAAGTTTTAATATACTTTGTTTGCCAATACAAGTATATAAGAAAATTACATAAATGAGTACTCAGATTTTTAGAAAAAAATCATGTAAGTTAAAAATTTAATGATTAAGTTGTTTGGGAAAGCAAATAAGTAGGTGTTTCAGTGCATCATCATATAGAATGAAGAATACTGGTTAGGAGTCCAAATAAAGCATGTATAAAATGATAAATACAAGCCTTTCCCTTCACATTGAGGAAGCACTTTTACTTGTCAGTGGAAAGGGAAAGATACAATCAAAGCAATAGTTATTCAAAGAATACGGTAAAAATAGCTTATTACTGTCCTCCCATCTATTGATGTTACTGTCAGTCACTGTCTTCCAATGGAACATAACATGTGAATAGACTATGATAGAAAGTAATATTGGTAGACCTGTTTATCCCAGAAATGGCAGGTCCAATAATAGCAATAAGAGCTTAGCCAGGTATTCCAAAATTTTTGACTCCAAATAGACCAAAGATAATTATTCCCTCCATGTATATATTGTTAGCATTTAATGAAAAATACCTGAGTGACTCACATATCCCACTGCGATGAGAATACACATGCAAAAGAGGGTAAATGTCAAAGACATAGAATTTGTTTACTCACCCACCTTTGCCAAAACCACCAGGTAGACTTTAGCTTTTCTGGAATCTTAGGAGTTTAAATCTATGTAATCCACTTTGAAATTCCCCAAACACCTCTGTGGGAGTCCCTTTCTTTGAAGACTAGGAGCTTAAAATGAATGAAAATATTTTGCATCTACAATCACATTGAAAATCCTCTAGGCTAAAAGCCAAAGATTCTTTTAGTACATTATTTTTTCTGAACCATAAATGTAACCAGATGAATTTTCTCTTAGTACTATCCTACTCAACTGATTTACATGAATTATTTATCCTCGAATGTGAATGTGCATTTCATCATGGAAATGGATTACATGTCTTCAATTTAATACCTCTCTTGAGAAGTGAAGTCTCCTTTCTATTATGTACTTTGAATGCACTAAAGACTTGGACTGTATAATAATTTCATTTATAGCCATGAGATTTTAGAGATTTGCAGATGTATGGATTGAGAAACAAGAAAAATATAACCATCTTTGTCATATGAATTAGTGAAGCATACTGAAAATTCTCATATGCAACCTTATTAACATCCTGTTTTACAATTAGTTCTCTGTGAAACTAAAAGTAGAAAGAACATAATTTCAAAGGAACTTTAATGTTCATAGACAAAGAATAAAAATCAAATATAAACCATGAAATTGAGTATGTAGTGTGTTTCTTGATTTTCATTTGTGTTTTGGGAATACCTGATCTATTTCAAAAGCATTTTGATTCTGAGGCTGGTGTTGTGTTGTAGAGGGTTAAGCTGTTGCTCACAACACTTGCATCCCATTTTTGGAGTGCCAGTTTGAGTCCAGCTAGTCTGCTTACAATCCTGCTCCCTGCTAATGCATCTAGGACAGCGGCAGATGTCCCACCCATTTGGGTTCCTCCTACTCACGTGGGAGACCATGATGGTGTTCCTGGTTTAAGGAATGAGTGAGGAGATGGGTGATCTCTCTTCTTTCTTTCTCTCTCTTTCTGTTTGTGTGTATATTACACTGCTTCTCAAATAAATAAATAAATAAGTACATCTTTAAAAACCCATTCTGATTCTGAAATAAAGGTAATTCTTCAGAAACATTGATAGTAAAAAAATAGAGCAGATGCCCAGCCTGAAACAGAAAAGTAGCACATACAGGTCTTTTAAATATTTTAAGCCAACTGATATTTTTTATAGAATTGCATTTTTTGCAAAGGATTATGAATATGTGGTTGATTCTTAGGATGAAACCTAAGAATTACAAACTTCAAATGTAGTTTTATTCATTAAGATCTCATTGTCACTTCTGAGGCAACACTATTGACTAAATCAGTGAATTTCTTTAAGATCTATTTATTTATTTATTTGAAAGGTAGAGTTACAAAGACAGAGGGAGAGAGAGAGAAAGAAGAGTCCATCTGTTGGTTCATTCCCTAAATGGCTGCAATCGCCACGACTGGACCAGGCTGGAGGCAGGAGCCTGGAACTCCATCTAGGTCTCCCACCTTGATGACAGGGGCACAAGCATTTGGGCCATCTTCTGCTGCTTTCCCAGGCAGATTAGCAGGGAGCTATTTTGGAAGTGGAAGAGCTGGGACTTGAACTGGAATGGTGGTGTTGCAGAGGACAGATATACCTGCTGTGCCACAATGCCAGCCCCCAAATAAACAATTTTCAGTGGGGGAGAATTTTCTGCTCCAGGACAATTGGTTACATATTAGAAATTTTTTCAGTGTGACAGCTGCAGGGCACACACTTAACATCTAATTGGTAGAAACCATGAATGCTATGGGACAGACTCTATTATTGTTATCTGGACCTAGATGTCAATAGTTGAGAAGCCCTGGACTGTATTCAATGCATTTAATGTATAATAAAATATTAACTACATAATAAGCTATTAGATAACAATGGGCAGAATTTTGCCATAAGAGTCACACACAGACGCATACACACATATACACACGTATGTAGTATATAGCAGAGAGCATTTGGCTTCAAATAGACCTCATGGAAACTTCATCCTTTGGTTGAAATCTTAGAACTTGACTGTGCTCTTTTAAAGTAGAACTATTATTGTTCCCACTTCAAAAGCTCATAGAATTTATTTTAAAAAGTATATAACTTTTTAATTCATTACCTGGTCTATGTTAAATCTCAGTAAATGCTTTTATGCAGATTACTATTAGGAAGAACCTCATAGCAATTAGAATTTTCTAAAGATTGAATTGTTTAGGAAATAGCAAGTTTCCTCTTCCAGGATAAGTTCAAATAGAATGCGCACAACATCTTGGGTTCCTTCCAACACTATTATGAGTAGTTGTATGGCATTCCATCTTTCTTAGTTATACAAAATAATTCCTAAATAAAATATAAAATTTTACGTAAGGATGACATCAAGTAAGTATTAGCAACACTAATAATGTTCAGTAATATCAAGCTTGCTTTGTATCATGATAGTAAGACATTGACTCTTTTTTACATACTTGTTCCCTTGTTTCCCTCAGCTAACTAGTGTTAGTTGTTTGCTTAGATTTCCCCCAGGTTGATTTCTTGTTTTTGAACACCAGAATTCTTTGTATCTCCATTTTGTACCCATTGCTTAATACAAATCATGACTGGATACTGCTTTCTTTCCATCTAATATGGCTTATATTGAAAACCCTCTGCCAGTATTGTGCAATATATTATATAATTGCACATATACTGTGCATGCATTTCATCATTTGGCAGGCAGGCAATAAAATGCTGGATGAATATATGAACAGATATGTTACCAGTAAAAGAAATATTGATTGAGCTTCTATTGTGTATTATGTGGTAATATATTTTAGCTATTATCAAAAATCTAAAAATATGCCATCAGGAAAGTGAACTAGTGAATGGATGAATCCCTCTCTCTTTCTCTCTCTCTGCCTCCCTCCCTCTCTCCCCCTCCCTCCCTCTACCCCCTGTAACTCTTTAAAATAAATAAAAGATAAAAATATGTAAAAAACATTTGCTATTTCATTCCTCAAATACCTGCAACAACTGGGGAAAGGCCTTGTGTAAGGCTGGAGCCAGAAACTTCATCTGGGTCTCCTATATGGGTAGCAGGGACCCAAGTAATTAAGCCATCATCTGTTGCCTCCCAGGGTGTACATTAGCAGAAAGTTGGATTGAAAGTGGAGGTGAAACTCTGTCCCAGGCACCCTGAAAAAGGATGTTGTATCCCAAGCAGTTGCTTAACCTTTGTGCCACAATGCCTGCTTTGGTAAGAGAAACTCTAACTTTTGTTATCACATTAGTCCTCACAGCAGTACGATGGTTTAGAAATGATTTCCCATCTCCTTTGACATATATAAACACCAGCTCTTAGAAGGGATTAATGACAAGGAGGATCATGTACCTGGTGCTTTGCAGAGCCAGGACTGGATTTGGGACAGTTCTGCCCAGTGCTGAGGAAGGAGCAGACTTTTCTTGAGGGTCTTGGGACACTACATGTAGGTAGAAGTCTTGTGTTTTAACCAAATGCTGACTCTTACAGGTTGTTTCTAGAGCAACAACATTACACCTTTTTCCATTTTAAGGGAGGCAGTATGGCAGATTAGAAGGAACAATACAGTTTGAAGCCCAGAGGACATGGGTTCTGATATTGCTATGTCATTTCAGCATATTTAACACTGGTTGGAATATTTTTTTATTTTTAACTTTTATTTAATGAATATAAATTTCCAAAGTACAGCTTATGGATTACAATGGCTTCCCCCCCATAACGTCCCTCCCACCTGCAACCCTCCCCTTTCCCACTCCCTCTCCCCTTCCATTCACATCAAGATTCATTTTCGATTCTCTTTATATACAGAAGATAAGTTTAGCATACATTAAGTAAAGATTTCAACAGTTTGCTCCCACATAGAAACACAAAGTGAAAAATACTGTTTGAGTACTAGTTATAGCATTAAATCTCAATGTACAGCACACTAAGGACAGAGATCCTACATGAGGAGTAAGTGCACAGTGACTCCTGTTGTTGACTTAACAAATTGACACTCTTGTTTATGGTGTCAGTAATCACCCTAGGCTCTTGTCATGAGCTGCGAAGGCTATGGAAGCCCCCTGAGTTCACCGACTCTGATCATATTTAGACAAGGCCATGGTCAAAGTGGAAGTTCTCTCCTCCCTTCGGAGAAAGGTACCTCCTTCTTTGATGACCCGTTCTTTCCACTGGGATCCCACTCACAGAGATCTTTCATTTAGGTTTTTTTTTTTTCCTCAGAGTGTCTTGGCTTTCCATGCCTGAAATACTCTCATGGGCATTTCAGCCGGATCTGCATGCCTTAAGGGCTGATTCTGAGGCCAGAGTGCTGTTTAGGACATCTGCCATTCTATGGGTCTGCTGTGTATCTCACTTCCCATGTTGGATTGTTCTCTCCCTTTTTTATTCTATCAGCTAGTATTTGCAGACACTATTCTTGTTTATGTGATCCCTTTGGCTCTTAGTCCTATCATTATGATCAATTGTGAACAGAAATTGATCACTGGGACTAGTGAGATGGCATTGGTACATGCCACCTTGATGGGATTGAATTGGAATCCCCTGGTATGTTTCTAACTCTACCATTTGAGGTAAGTCAGCTTGAGCGTGTCCTGAATTGCACATCTCTTCCCTCTCTTACTCCCACTCTTATATTTAACAGCGATCACTTTTCAGTTAAGTTTCAGCACTTAAGAAGAATTGTGTATTGATTACAGTATTCAACCAAAAGTATTAAGTAGAACAAACAAAAAAAATACTAAGAGGGATAACATATTAAACTGCTCATCAACAGTCAGGGTGAGGGCTGATCAAGTCACTATTTCTCATAGTGTTCATTTCACTTTAACAGGTTTCCTTTTTGGTGCTCAGTTAGTTGTCGCCAATCAGTGAGAACATATGGTATTTGTCCCTTTGGGATTGGCTTATTTCACTCAGCATAATGTTTTCCAAATTCCTAACAGGGATCACTTTTCAGTTAAAATTTAAACACCTAAGAAAAATTGTGTGTTAATTACAGAGTTCAACCAATGGTACTAGAACAACAACAACAAAAATACTAAAATGGATAAAGTATTACATTGTACTGAGTAAATTAAGCTAGTCCCAAAGGGGCAAATATCATATGTTCTCCCTGATTGGTGACAACTAACTGAGCACCAAAGGGGAAACCTGTTGAAGTGAAATGGACACTATGAGAAACAGTGACTTGATCAGCTCTTGTCCTGACCGTTGATGTACAATGTAATACTGGTTGGAATATTGAATCTCATTGAGCTTCAATATGTTAAACAATTAAACTGAGTCAGGAGGACTTTCTTGTATTCAGTAACTTGGTTCATTTTTCTTAAGAACTATTTTTTTTTTTTCGGTATGTATGGAGTTTCTTCCTCATTAAAAGTGTTTAGTACTGCTTTTCTATGTCTCTGAGAAAATTCTTGATTGTCACTGCTCTGGAGGATGGAGTGTATTTCTGTCTAACCTAGTAGTTGAACAGTTATCTGGGATAAAGCCTTGATTTAGTTGATAGTTTAGCTTCAAATAGTTATCAGAGATCTCATCAAGTGCATTCCTCCTAATTCACTGATCCAGTTGTCTCCACAGAGGATACCATATATAAAACTCATAATGTCCATCAACATACAAAAATCAGTAACATTTTTATATGCCAACAATGGTCTTTCTGAGTAAGAACTTTTGGAATCAATCTAATTCACAATAGCTACATAAAAGTAACACTCCTTAGTACAAATTTAATTAAGGTTGTGATGCTTCTCTACAGTGAAAATTACAAAACACTAGTGAAAGAAATGGAAGAAGACACACATACACTAAATGGAAAGACCCCTCATATTCACGGGTTGGAAAAATTAATATAATCAAAATGTATATACTACCAAAACAACTGGCAGATTCACAATAATTCCCAGTACATTCAATGGCATTATTTGCAGAATTAAAAAATCATAAAATTTATATCTAAACAGAAAATACTCCAAATAACTAAAGCAATCTTAAACAGTAAAAGCAAAGACAGAGGCAACACAATAACATATTTTGAGATATACTACAAGTATTATAGCCAAAATGGCATGGTGTTGGCATAAAAATAAGTAGATCAATGGTTCAGAATAGGAAATCCAGAAATAAATCCAGGCATGTACAACAAAGTATTTTTTTATTTTTTTTATTTAGTAAATATAAATTTCCAAAGTATAGTTTGTGGATTACAATGGCTTCTCACCCCCCATAACTTCCCTCCCACTCGCACCCCTCCCATCTCCCGCTCCCTCTCCCATTCTGTTCACATCGATTCATTTTCAATTATCTTTGTATTCAGAAGACAGATTTAGTATATATTAAGTAAAGATTTCAACAGTTTGCACCCACATAGAAACACAAAGTGTAAAAATACTGTTTCAGTACTAGTTATAGCATCACTTCACATTGGACAACACATTAAGGACAGATCCCACATGAGAAGTAAGTACACAGTGACTCCTGTTGTTGACTTAACAATTTGACACTCTTGTTTATGGCGTCAGTAATCTCCCTAGGCTCTAGTCATGAGTTGCCAAGGCTATGGAAACCTTTTGAGTTCACCTACTTCAATCTTATTCCGACAGGGTCATAGTCAAAGTGGAAGTTCTCTCCTCCCTTCAGAGAAAGGTACAACAAAGTATTTTTGAAAAATATGCTAATGGCAATCAGGGAAATGCAAATCAAAACCACAATGAGGTTTCACCTGACCCCGGTTAGAATGGCTCACATTCAGAAATCTACCAACAATAGATGCTGGAGAGGATGTGGGGAAAAAGGGACACTAACCCACTGTTGGTGGGAATGCAAACTGGTTAAGCCACTATGGAAATCAGTCTGGAGATTCCTCAGAAACCTGAATATAACCCTACCATTCAACCCAGCCATCCCACTCCTTGGAATTTACCCAAAGGAAATTAAATTGGCAAACAAACAAGCTGTCTGCACATTAATGTTTATTGCAGCTCAATTCACAATAGCTAAGACCTGCAACCAACCCAAATGCCCATCAACAGTAGACTGGATAAAGAAATTATGGGACATGTACTCTATAGAATACTATACAGCAGTCAAAAACAATGAAACCTGGTCATTTGCAACAAGATGGAGAATTTGGAAAACGTCATGCTGACTGAATTAAGCCAGTCCCAAAGGGACGAATATCATATGTTTTCCCTGATCGGCGACAACTAACTGAGCACCAAAGGGGAAACTTGTTGAAGTGAAATGGACACTATGAGAAACAGTGACTTCATCAGCTCTTGTGCTGAATGTTGATGTACAATGTAATACTTTATCCATTTTAGTATTTTTTTTTGTTCTAGTACTATTGGTTGAACTCTGTAATTAACACACAATTATTCTTAGGTGTTTAAATTTTAACTGAAAAGTGATCCCTGTTAGAAATTTGGAAAACATTATGCTGAGTGAAATAAGCCAATCCCAAAGGGACAAATACCGTAAGTTCTCCCTGATTGGCGACAACTAACTGAGCACCAAAAGGGAAACCTGTTAAAGTGAAATGAACACTATGAGAAACGGTGACTTGATCAGCCCTCACCCTGACTGTTGATGAACAACTTAATACATTATCCCTCTTAGTATTTTTTTTTGTTTGTTCTACTTAATACTTTTGATTGAATACTGTAATCAATACACAGTTATTCTTAAGTGTTGAAACTTAACTGAAAAGTGATTGCTGTTAAATATAAGAATGGGTAAAGTATTACATTGTACATCAACCCCATGTAATACTTTATCATTTTAGTATTTTTTTTGTTCTAGTACCATTGGTTGAACTCTTTAATTAACACACAATTATGTGTCTGCAAATACTAGCTGATAGAATAAAAAAGGGAGAGAATGATCCAACATGGGAAGTGAGATACACAGCAGACCCATAGAATGGCAGATGTCCTAAACAGCACTCTGGCCTCAGAATCAGCCCTTAAGGCATGCAGATCCGGCTGAAATGCCCATGAGAGTATTTCAGGCATGGAAAGCCAAGACACTCTGAGGAAAAAAAAAAAAACCTAAATGAAAGATCTCTGTGAGTGGGATCCCAGTGGAAAGAACGGGTCATCAAAGAAGGAGGTACCTTTCTCCGAAGGGAGGAGAGAACTTCCACTTTGACCATGGCCTTGTCTAAATATGATCAGAGTCGGTGAACTCAGGGGGCTTCCATAGCCTTCGCAGCTCATGACAAGAGCCTAGGGTGATTACTGACACCATAAACAAGAGTGTCAATTTGTTAAGTCAACAACAGGAGTCACTGTGCACTTACTCCTCATGTAGGATCTCTGTCCTTAATGTGCTGTACATTGAGATTTAATGCTATAACTAGTACTCAAACAGTATTTTTCACTTTGTGTTTCTATGTGGGTGCAAACTGTTGAAATTTTTACTTAATTGATCTTCTGTATATAAGAGAATCAAAAATGAATCTTGATGTGAATGGAAGGGGAGAAGGAGTGGGAAAGGGGAGGGTTGCGGGTGGGAGGGATGTTATGGGGGGAAGCCATTGTAATCCATAAGCTGTACTTTGGAAATTTATATTCATTAAATAAAAGTTTAAAAAAATATAAGAATGGGAATAAGAGAGGGAAGAGATGTGCAATTCAGGACACGCTCAAGCTGACTTAACTCAAACAGAAGAGTTAGAAACATACCAGGGTATTCCAGTTCAATCCCATCAAGGCGGCATGTACCAATACCATCTCACTAGTCCCAGTGATCAATTTCTATTCACAATTGATCATAATGATGAGACTAAGAGCCAAAGGGATCACATAAACAAGACTAGTGTCTGTAAATATTAGCTGATAGAATAAAAAAGGGCGAGAATGATCCAACATGGGAAGTGAGATACACAGCAGACCCATAGAATGGCAGAGGTCCTAAACAGCTCTCTGGCCTCAGAATCAGCCCTTAAGGCACGCGGATCTGGCTGATAAGCCCATGAGAATATTATAGGCATGGAAAGCCAAAACATTCTGGAAAAAAACAAACAAACAAACAAACAAACAAAAAACTAAATGAAAGATCTCCACGAGTGAGATCCCAGTGGAAAGAACAGGTCTTCAAAGAAGGAGGTACCTTTCTCTGAAGGGAGGAGAGAACTTCCACTTTAACTACAACCTTGTCTAAATATGATCAGAGTCGGTGAACTCAAAAGGCTTCCATAGCCTTGGCAACTCATGACAAGAGCCTAGGGAGATTACTGACGCCATAAACAAGAGTGTCACTTTGTTAAGTCAACAACAGGAGTCACTGTGCACTTACTCCTCATGTAGGATCTCTGTCCTTAGTGTGCTGTACATTGTGATTTAATGCTATAACTAGTACTGAAACAGTATTTTTCACTTTGTGTTTCTATGTGGGTGCAAACTGTTGAAATCTTTACTTAATATATACTAAATCGATCTTCTGTATATAAAGATAATTGAAAATGAATCTGATGTGAATGGAATGGGAGAGGGAGAGGGAAAGGGGAGGGTTGTGGGTGGGAGGGACGTTATGGGGGGGAAGCCATTGTAATCCATAAGCTGTACTTTGGAAATTTATATTCATTAAATAAAAGTTAAAAATATTAAAAAAAATAAAAATATCTAATGATACTCCTTGGAGAAAGGACAGTTTGTTCAATAAATGGTGCTGGGAAGATTTGATTTCAAATACAGAAATTTGAAAAAGACCCCAACCTTACACCTTGCACAAAAATCAACTCAAAGTAGAATCAGAATGTAAAGATAAGACCTGGAACTTGGAACTGTGAAAGTACTTGAAGAAAACACAAAGGAAACACTTTAAGTAACTGGTTCAGATAGTGATTTTTTTGGAGAAGACCCCCAAACCACAGACAATAAAAGCAAAAACAGACAAATGACATTATATCAACTAAGAAGTTTCTGCACAACAAAAGAAAAAAAATCAGCCAACTTATTGGGAGAACATATTTGCAACCTATGCATCTTAATAAGGATTAATATCCAGAATATATAAGAAGCTCATGAAATTAAATAACAAAAAATAAAAGTTCCAGTTAAGAAAGAAGCAAAGGATCTGAATAGGTCTGAATACGAACGACCAACAAAAATTGCTCAGTATCACTAGCCAATAGGGAAATGCAAATAAAAACCAAAATGATGTATTGTCTCACTGAAGCTAGAATGAATATTCTGCAAAAGTCAAAAAATAACAGATGTTAGGCAAGATGTGGAGAAAAGAGTACCATAATATACTGTTGGTGGTAATTCAGATTATTACAGTTATCCTAGAGATTCCTCAAAAAATGGTAAATAGATCTACCACACTATCCAGCTATCCAACTTCTTGGAGTACATGGAAAGGAAAAAAAACCAGCATATGAAAGAAACACCTGCACTTTCATGTTTATTACAGCCCAATTCACAATAGCAAAGATATGACATCAACATAGATGCCTACTAATGGATGATGACTCAGTAAAGAAAAGATGATGCATACATATACACACACAGGAATATTACTGAGCCATAAAAAGAATGAAATCCTGATATTTGCAATGAAATTGAAGAAACTTGAGATCATTATGTCAAATAAAGCACAGAAATACAGATTCCATTTTCTCTCATGTATAAGTTTATACACACACGTGTATATGCAGCGTAAAATTTGTGAATGCATATATTTGTTAAATAGATATTTTTAAATGTTGTCATCACAGAATTATGCACCTTACACAAGAATATGCCCTTCTTTCCTCTCTTTATGATATTTGTCATAAATTCCATACTGTATTAAAATATTTATCCCTGCTTTCAAGAAAAATGGTATGCACATAATTATTTATGATATTAAATGTAAAGTATATATGTTAAAAATTGTTAAATCTAAAAAAAACTAATGTATTTATATTACATTTGAGAGTAACACTATTTCTTATTTTGAAACTTAATATGTTTTATAATTAGCACCCAAATGCTACACCTTAAAGAATTTCTTAAAATATGTATTGGCTACCTTTATTGATAAGTGACACAGTTGAACAATATGTGTACCACAGAATATGCTCTGTTTGTTTAATATTGTTATTACATATAAGTTGCTTTGGAATATGTTATCAGCACATACCTTCGAAATCTACAAACTTTTTTCTTATGTGTATAATTTTCAGACAGAAATTATTCTGCAGTAATACATTGTTACTTTTAAGATATAATATATTTAGGACAGGTTCTCATAAAAATTTTCACTGTATAAATGCAAGCAGGTGTGGAAAAATATATCTTTGCTCTGGTGTATTAAGTTTTGGCCTGCGTCGAAAGACATGTGTTAAGAAAATATAGCTTCAAGATTCTACAGGTGGTTAGGGAAAGGAATTGAACTAGAAACTTAGTCATAAGCTGTGAATAATGCTGACATAGCACTGGCTGTGTACAGCTAGGGAGTTTCACATCTGTATGATGTTGACCCTAATCAAGAGTCTCTGTTGATGATTCCAATGGGAATTATTTGGATAACAGAAACAGAGTAAAAGGAGAGGAAGAGAACAGGATTCTAAGCACCTTTTAAAATTATCCTGACATTAATTGGGCTTCAAAAAGTTATTTGGCTAAAACAGAAAGTTATTTTGTGTGAACAAAAGAGAGATTATTGGTGGTGTTTTTTTTTTTTTACTGTTTGTGTATTTGATTGTGTCACATTTTGGCTTTAATTGATCCACAACTTCAAAGCTAAAGATGCATTTCCTAAAAATAAACTCTACTCCAAAAATAACAGTTGGTTTTCTATGTGGGATTGGGTGGTATCTGGGTTGGCTTGTTTGGTTGCTTGGTTGGTTGGAACATGGCCACTAATGCAGCAGTTGATTCTGTGTCTCAGTGGACTATATAGCATTCCACAGTTGTGTTCTGTACACTTTGTTCTGGGCCAGTCGTTCCACTGTTTGTGGCTTCACTAGAAGTAATTTCAGAAAATAAAAATGTTAATATAAATATATCACCATCTTGAGAAAAAAAGAAAATATCTTACCAGTGATGGGGGAGTCACTAAATATTTAACTGATTGCCAAAACACGCATGGCATCGTATGGCTTACAAAATAATTGGTTGTAAACTCCTGTCTTCAAGGAATCTACAGGCAACTAGTTATACATTTATGAATACATATATACACATGAGTGTATATTATCACAGGATGTCCATCAATGACTCATTAAAATTTAACAGATTATGCACCATGAATACACAGGAAAGTGGGATTCCTTTCAACCATAACAACTGCTCTTTTGTCCATTTATATTTTTGAAAATCTGGTTTTAAAAAATTAAAGGCAGAGGGTTCTGGCATTGTGGCACAGTAGGTTAAGCCTCTGGTTTGGATGCAGGCATCCAAGTGCTGGTTCAAGCCCTGGCTGCTAAGCTTCTGGTTCAGGTTCCAGCTAATGTGCCTGGGAAGGCAGAAGAAGATGACCCATTTTCATCCACGTGGGAGACTGGATGGAGCTTTTGGCTCCTGGCTTTGTCCTGGTGAAGACCTGGCTGTTTTGACCATTTGAGGAGTGAACTAGCAGATGGAAGCTCATTGTCTGTTTCTCTAACTGCTACTCAAATAAATAAATCTTAAAACAAAATTTAAGGAGAAGGGAAGAAAACATTTCTTTATTAGTTCTTCAAGTTGATTAGTGTCTGTGCAACGTGCTTCTATGATATTTCATGTAGCTTTAACAACAATCTAGCAAGGTAGGCAGGGTTGGCTTATCCCTGTTATTAGAGAGGACAGTAAGGTTCAAAGAATTAAGCAATTTGTTTTAAATCATACAGTGAGTAGTAGATTGATAATTTGAGCCTGTTTCATATGAAAGCCTTTACTCTTTCAACTATGCCATGATTTCTAGCATTGTGTGCAGGAAAGTACAAAAGTGCTTAGATTTGGATAAATCTCCATGGATATTTCCAGTTTTATCTGTGGGTAGTTGAACTTGACTATGGTAGACATGTCTGCACATAGAGGTTGTGTATTAGGAGTTGCTGGAGGAGGGATTAAAAAAGAATATGATTATAGCATAAGATGTTATATCACCTGTCTTTGAAAACTAGATATTTGGGATAAGTGATAGTATAAGAGAGAGAGAGGGAGGGGGAGGGGGAGAGACCAGCCAAATCCTCAGAGAAATTGATTGTTGGATGATGGTTTAGCAGGAGGTGAGGAAGTGGAAGGAACCAAATGAAAATATTTATCTCATAAAGCTCAACCATTAAAGAAGGAAATAAAGGAACATCCATGTAACAAGGTCAAGAGAGGGATAATCCTTTCAGAATTAATTGTAAGTTTCTCAGTTTTGTGTTTGCCTGTGAGTACTCATTTTGTCAGCACATGTCCCAAAACTGGTATCGCCTGTCATATGTGTAAAACTAGGAGTTTAAGCGTTTGTGAATGTGACTGGGATGTGATCAAACTTATTCTACTGGACAGTTTTAAATCAAAGTTGAGTCTTCAGGTGTATATCTGCCTGTCTTTGGATTTCTTGTGTCTAAAACCAATGCAAAAGGAATTCATATGAGCGAACTCAGAGACTGGAGCCAGTCTCTGTATACCAATGTGTTACTTAAGGGTAAATGTCTTTAATAAATATAAAATGTAAGGATATTTAAAAAATCTTTAATATATACATAGTTTTGTTTTATCTACCAACCATATGCCATGATGTAATGGAGCTATAACTGGACAAAATTTTAAAAAGTAATCTTGACTGGGGTAGGATATTGAGTCTGTTTTGGTTATCATGATTTAGTAAAAGCTATTAAACCCACAGACTCTGCTAGTCTGTAACGAGGAAGTCCTTGTCCCTGTTCTTGCTCCAACACTGGAATCAGAGGACAGTCATATTCTAGATTCTGTTTATTTTGGCACAACTTAGTTTATTGTATTTGTTTTATAATTAAATGTCATCTTTGCCAGGTTAAGTTGGTAAGAATTAAAGAATTAAAAAAATATGTCTTTAACTCAGTGAGATACTTTGCACATATCTAGCTATCATTTAAAAATTACATTAATGATAGGATGGATACATTTTGTAAGTTGCAAGTACATTTTTATAGCTGAAATTTTCCCAAGTTGCCAACTAAAGTTGGACTGCAACAGACCAGCTCAGGGTTTCCATGGAAACATGATTTCATCCCATCCATGAAAACCCATTTTGTTTTTCCTCCTTTATCATGGAACTTGAAACTCTGCAATGTTTTTCCTGTGAGTCCTGATCCAAGAAAAAGAAAACAGGTCTCCAATTAAATGAATATTCACATTTAGCTCATTGAAGTTGAACTATAGGACGGTTTCAATTATGGAGATAAGCAATGGCCATAGCCTGACATCTTTCATGTTTAGCTACTACTATGTGCTTTTGTTATTTTGGTTTTGTATTTTGATTGTCCTCCTAAAATGACTATCCTAAGCTAACTGAAAATTACTGTAACATCTGTATTCTCTGGTGTTTAGCTGATTTAAAATCTCCAGTGAAAGTGCTGTGGCATCCTTCATTTTTATTTTCTCTGATGCCTACTTGAACACCTGATACAAGGTGGTTCTCAAATATTTATTGAATGAATGATCCAATAAATACTTGATGGCCTTCTAGGAACTTAGTACTGTCAAGGTCTCTGTGGGATAAAAAAGAATCATATCAAATATCTATTACCAGAGATACGTATCATCTATAGTACTTTCCTGTCTGAGAGCAAGGGATGTAAGAAGGGTCAAAAATGAAATAGAAGCTCCTGCTACTTACATAAGCCACAGATTTACCATACCCTTTTAGCTTTGCAGCAGTCCTAACAGACTGATATTTTTTAAATGAGAAAAACTAGCTTAGCAAGTTTAGGTAAGTTGTTCATGGGAATGATTGATGGGCCAGTGTTTTTATAGCAGTCTAGCATTGGCAGGTATACTTATTAGTTGGAGAGACAATTTTCTGCACACGCGAGAAACACTGGCATCCCATATGGGAGCCTGTGACTCACAGCTTCTTCGTTTTGATCCAGTTCCCTGCCAAAGAACCTGGGAAAACAGCAGAGGATGGCCCAAGAAATTGGGCTCCTGCTACCCACATGGGAGACCCAGATGGAGTTCCAGGCTCCTGGATTCCACCTGGCCCAGCCATCTCCATTGAGGCCATTTGGGGAATGAACCAGTGGATGGAAGATTCATTCTCATTCTCTCTCTCTCTCTCTCTCTGACTCTGCCTTTCAATTCAATAAAATAAATAACTTTTTTTTGAAGATTTATTCACCTATTTGAAAAGCAGAGTTATAGAGAGGCAGTGGCAGGGGGAAGAGAGAGAGAGAGAGAGAGAGAGAGAGAGGTGTCTTCCATCCACTGGCTTACTCCCCAAATGGCTGCAATGGCCAGAGCTGGACCAATCCAAGCCAGGATCCAGGAGCTTCCTCCGGATCTCTCATGTAGGTGAAGGGGCCCAAAGACTTGGGCCATCATCCACTGCTTTCCCAGTCAACAGCAGAGAGCTGGATCGGAAGTGGAGCAGCCAGGACTGGAAATGGCACCCACTAAGGGTGCCGGCACTGCAGGCTGCAGCCCCACCCACTACACCATAGCCATAGCGCTGGCCCCATAAATAACTCTTAAAAAAAAAAAAGAAATGAGGCTAATAGCATGTAATTTAAGAGGAATTTACAGATAGAAAAAAAGACTACCTTTATAAACACAGGTTAAAATTACCAACAGAATCTCCCTGCCTATTTTCAGCAGATTTGCTGGCACCGGCAGATAAAGTACACTGTACTCCATGTTCCTTGGCTATCTTTTACCAGTCTCATTTTAAGTGATTATACAGACATGTATATATATTTTTTTGATCCAATACTTAGTAGTTGCTATGGCCAGATTGGATTTTACAACACTCCTCCAAACTCCATATGGCAGTCACTTCTGTCCTGTATGCTTTTACTGGCTAGAGTGCATGGAATTCTACAAATCAATCAAGAAAGCATTCATCCACTCTGCAAGTGGAAGCAAACTCTGAATCTAGCAGTTTGGATTAGAGGGGGTGTTATCAATAAAGAGATGGCTTAAGTACATATTTTAATAGACTAGATGTGAGATGACAAGGTGTTGCCTTGTAGGGAGACACATAGAGGAGATGTTGTTGGAAGTAGAATAAGATTTAATTGAGACAATATCTATTGAGGGTCAATGCTGTGCAGTGCTTTTCAGACATTGATGGTGCAGTGATGAAAAAGAATGACTAAGTCTCTTTCATTCTTAGAGGTCATTTATAAATGTAGGGGAAATAGAAAAGACGGACATGAGCTCCTAAGGTGTTATCTTTAACAAGTGGATAGAAACCAATGCTTTCAATTCAGTGGTGGAAAATGCTGTGATTCCCTCCTTTTTTTCCAGATAAATAATAAAATTTTATTAATTAATTACTTGACTCTTCCCTAATGCTTTTCTCTTTACATTTTTGTGACATACTCATTAATTACCTCTTTGTGTGACACAGATATTTAAAATATAATATTCTCTGGAGAAAGTATAAGCTAGTTCATTCTTGCTTCTAACATCTGGATTGAAACATAGTGCGGTGTTTCATCTATATTACCCCTAACCATGGTTAATCAAAATTTATGTTTTAGGGGATTCCCCTTTTAGCTTTAATTTTTTAACCAGAAATGGATTAGATTCTATTCTTGTATTTCAACCATGATGTTCAAGTAATTTAAAAAATAGCTAGTAGCTGGGGGGTAAATTAAACATTTAAAGAGTAAGTTAAAAATGAATGATTTAATTTTGCATGAAGTTTTAAAATAAACTAAAATGTAAGAATTTTCTTGGATAGTAAGTTGAGTACAAATGTCTGTGCTTCTTGCCACAGAATTGCCTTACAAAATTAAATGTACTTTTTGTCTATAATCATAACAGCTTCTTATTGAAAGCTCACTAATTGTCAGACCCTTTTCTTTGTGTTTTCCATTCTTTATCTGACTGATTTGTACAGTCTCTTGAAATACTGACATTCTAATTAAAGATATTTTTTCAAATATATGGAAATGGCTAAAATTTATATTACTTAAAAGCTATCGTTAGAAACCTGAAGATCTCCTGCAACATTCCTCTTTACCATAGAGCTACAACCTACTAATTTCTTGTAACTATCTTTTCTGGAAATTATCTACCTGTTTTAAATAACTCTTTATATTTAAATTCTTTATTAGTTTTGTATATCTTTTAAATTTCAATTATAATTACTGAAAATTTCCGTTATACCACGTGCATTGCTTTTATCCCACCTAGACAATGCATCATTTTAAAGTCAATAATCAGTTACATTGTTATGATTAAATACATGTTTTTTTATTTGGTTCCTGAATAATACTCTAATACATTCATTTCTTGAGTACCTTTTCTGTTCAAAATCATGATTATATGTTTCTCTTGCCTTTTTTGTCGCCCAGAGATCCTTAATTCTCCTCCCAAATACTCTGTTGTAATATATAGTCTGTTGCAGCCCACTCTAGCTTTTTTCCTCCAGCAGATAATACTTCTGAGCCCTCTTTTCTCCAGTTTCCTTTTGGGTCTACTTTTTTCCACATTTGTTACATAGCTATTATCCTTTATGTCTCAAACATCCTTTTGCTACTCTTGTTTGAGGCTACTGTTTCCTAGCATAACTTTTTCTTTCTTGACTTACATGTATATTTTTATTATTAATTAATTAATTAATTAATTTGACAGGTAGAGTTACAGACAATGAGAGAGAGAGACTGAGAGAAAAGTCTTCCTTTCATTGGTTCACCCCCCAAATGGCCGCCACGGCAGGTGCTGTGCCTATCTGAAACCAGGAGCCAGGCACTTCCTCTGGGTGCAGGGGCCTAAACACCTGGGCCATCCTCCACTGCCCTCCCGGGCCACAGCAGAGAGCTGAACTGGAAGAGGAGCAACTGGGACTAGAACCCAGCGCCCATATGGGATGCCGGTGCCACAGGCGGAGGACTAAACAAGTGAGCCACGGTGCTGGCTCCTATTTTTATTATTTTTAACCTGAGTGTGTGGAGAGGCAGTAGAAAGAGGAGATGGAGAAGGAGAGCTCACATTTGCTAGTTTACTCACCAAGTCAAATGCCCACAACCACTGAAGCTGGCACAGGGCTAAATCCAAGAGCTGGGAACTCAATCAAGGTGTCTTACATAGGTGGTAAGGATACAACTACTTGAGACATCACTTGCTACCTCCGAGGGTCTGCATTAGCAGAAAGCTGGAATTCGGAGCTGGAACCAAGACTTGAACCCTTACATATGTATTTTTTTTAAATAGAAATGTACTCACTTATCTTTTTAAAGGTCTAGTTATAGTGAATTGTCATTAAATTCCTCTTTCCCATCAGACTTTGCAGAGCAGGAGTAGAGAGAATCTGTATATTCAGCATTGAAGACAATATGTAAAACAATAGTTTCTTTGTATCTATTAACCTTTCTATAAAATAGGGATTATTTCCTGTTCTGCCTGCTGTACTAGGTGGTGGTTTAGATAATTACAGTAACAAATGTCACTTATTTAGCTAACCATAAATTATTATATGTACCTAAGGTGATATTCATTAACTACATATTTCTGGAGTTGCATTTTGACTTGTGTAATTCCAGGAGTTATAACCACTGTTCTGCTTTTTTTTTTTTTATTATTGATGAAGCTAACAAACACTATGCACTTACATATTTACATAAATTAATTCTTCTTAAAAAACCCATTATCCAGCATTTTGCTCTTCTAAATCCTGTTCTTTTCTCATTGGTGCTTCCTTTTATATCATTATGTTCAAATATAGAACATGCCACATGTGTGTGTGTGTGTGTGTGTGTGTATGTGTACATGCAAAGACTAGAATTTCAACCCCCCCCCCCCCATTCTGTTTTACAGTTTGGTCAAAGACAGAACCTTTAAGTAAGCATGCGTTCCTGTGGTGGGGGAGGGGCTATTTTTAATCTTCGTTTTACAGCCAAGCACTACAACCAGTTTGGGGTGGCATCTTTCCTGACAGTTCCTCATTTCGAAAGTTTTTATTACATTCCTCATGCTAATCCCTGTGCCTTTCTCCCGATCCCCTTAAAGCTACGTTCTTTGCACAGGGACAAGAAATTTGCTTTCATTTGTGTCTACTGTTCTGAGAAATTCACTAATCGGTATTTTTTTATTTTGATATTAACAAAATATTAGCAATGATGACAGTGTAGCATAGAGGGTAAGGAAGTGGGGGAGATACGAAAAGCAAAAGAGGACATGATCAATCAGTTGATTTCTTTATTTCCTGCCTCCCCTGAGAATGAAGTCAGTTTTAAAGAGCTCCTTGGGTCAAAAGAGGGATGATCTACTTGGTGAGGAAGCTACATCATGATGCACCCACATACTTTAAACCCACTGATGGGTTAATTCCACATTTAAGGAAAATAGTTTTAAACATACACACTCCATGTGACTCCTGCCACTTGACTTTGCCCCCTGCTGTTGGTTCTTCCCTTTGTTCCCACAAGCAATTCCTAGACCTTCATTCTGTTCCCAGAGCAAGGCGAAACTACTCCATCAGTAGAAGGGAAACTTTGTCACCAATCCTATTAAGTCTGATTCCATCATGTGGCTTAAATATCAACTCAGATGTCATCTCTTCAAAGAGGCTGTCTCTCCCGATGGTCCCAAGTTACACATTACTGTTTATCTTTCTTTACACCACTTACCACTGTCTGAAATTCAATCATGTGGTCTCTGGTACACACAAAGTGCATGAAAGGAGGTTTCTTACCCAGCTTGGTCACCTCTGAATTCCCAGCTCTTGAAAGAGTGTCTGTCACACAGTAGGCCCTTACTAAGTGTTTCTTTTGAATAAATATAGAGGAAAGAGTTCTTGAGTCAGAGGTTCTGAGTCTGTTGCTTGTTGGAGTGCATGACAGGCAAGCCATAGAACCTAAGTCAGTCTTACTTCCCTCAACAGTGTGCAAGATTAAACAAACTAGTGTTGTCTCAAAGCAGTTTCTAAACTATAGAATTTTGTTATCACAGTAATCCTGTCAGAACAGAGAGTATGGAGCAGCATTTCCACCATTTAAGGGAAGATCACAAGTCACTGGGTTCATTCCCCGGCCCCATTTTTTAAACATTAGAATCCGCTGCCCCTCTGATCACTATTGATTATACCATTTATTGTGCTTATTGGACTTTTTTTTTGTTTCAACTGATATACACATTTTGGGAATGAACCAGTAAATAGAAGTAAGTTCTGTTTCTTTCTCTCTGTGTCTTTTAAATTCCTTCTCTTTGAAGGGGCTGCCTTTCTGACATGGATGAAACAACTGTGAATTTCTTCTATTCTATATATGGTAAATAACTTCTAAACTTTAAGACTATAGTTCATTTAGGTTTCTTTAAATCCTTTCCTTTCTGTTGCGTTTAAAATGACTATGGATTTGTAGTTTCTGGTATGTCCACAGTTGAGAACAACAGTATCTTCCAAATTCCCATGCTATATTCAGAACAAAATTCTGGGACTGATTTTTAAAAGGTATATTGAAGTCATGTAAGTGAGTATATGAATCAAAATAGTTTTTAATGTTTATAATCACTCCTCATTTGTCATGCTATTTCTCAGCTTTATCATGCAAATATTTTTACCAGATACCCTTTGAGTGTTTCTTAAATGCAAATACATATTTAAAAAAATATTTGCTACCATTCAGATATTGAAGTAAAGCTCTACATGCTGTACTAAAAGTTCTAGTAAACATTTGAGTAAAGATCACAGTCTTAGAAAAAGTGCACACTTTCCCAAGATAATTATGAATTACAAGATTATCAGCTGCATATTATTTTATTGTGTTAATGATAATCTAAATTAATTCTAAGGATAGTTTATGAAGTTAACTGTTTTCCAACTTGATATTGTAATTTTAACCTAATGTGTAATGACTAGGCATTTGTTCTTATCTGATATATTTAACTTTCCTTTTTCCTTTTTCTTTCCTTTTTTTTTAGGAATTGTAAATTCAAAATATTAGAATGAACACAAACATGGCACATCACATTGCTGTTCTTTGGATTATTTTGATTCTACTTCTTCAGAATTCTGTCATTTGTTCTTATCTGATATATTTAACTTTCCTTTTTCCTTTTTCTTTCCTTTTTTTTTAGGAATTGTAAATTCAAAATATTAGAATGAACACAAACATGGCACATCACATTGCTGTTCTTTGGATTATTTTGATTCTACTTCTTCAGAATTCTGTCTTAGCTGAAGATGGTGAAATAAGATCAAGTAAGAACTATCAACATTTTCTATTTTGTTACCAACATGTTGATTCTGTAAATAAAATCAAATGAGTTCAAACAGTGGTTTTAAAGAGCTCATTCTTACTGGCTTTACTGTTGTAATTCCCTAAAATAAACAAATGGTTGTGCTATGCATTAAAGAGAGGAATCGCTTCCTTTTTTGGGTAATTTTGACACAACTCTAATGAAGTTTATTCTAGTAATCTTTCAGGCTTTAGAACAGTCTAATATTTAGTCCATGTTTAGCCATTTCTGAACTGCATGATGTGGGAATAAACAAGAATCATAGGATGGTTATCAGGATTGAATGAGATAATAATGCATATAAATTGCTTAGTACAATGACATCTCAGGAAATGGTGGCTATTTTATTTATTACCCACAGGAAGATTTGCATTGGAGATGAAAAACCATACTAATTATAGTGCTGTTATCCAGGCCATTATTTATAGTTATGATACTTCATTTTAAAAGTTTGCTTATATTCTTATCTTTTATTTATTTTTAAAAAGATTTCTTTCATTTATTTGAAACGCAGAGTGATAGGAAGAGAGGAAGAGACACACAGAGAAAGAGATCTCCCATCTGCTACCTTATTTCCCAAATGGCTGCAATAGCCAGGGCTGGCCCTAGCCTGAGCAGGGAACTGGATAAGAAACAGCACCTGGGACTCCAACCAGCACTCTGATATGGAATGCTGGTGTTATAGGTGGTGGCTTAACCCTCTGAGCCACAATGCTGGCCCCATATTCATATTTTAAACTCATGAATACCTGACTAAATTAACTATGGTCTCTGTAACAGCTAAATCACGTAATTCAACAGCATGATTCAAGTTGACTTAAAATTCATTAAAGCAATATTATTTAATATTAGTATAACACTTCTGGCTGACAACACTGTATAAAATCTATGAGTGAGAAGAGATTTAAATATTTAAGGGAGTTTTTAGTGTGATACAGCTGGCTGGAGTGGTAACTAGTATTTGAACAGCACTTTCAATCTTTAGTCTCATTCCTGTTCTATGACATCGTTCATCTCTCTAAGAAGGAGACTTCCTGTATTTTGTCTGGAGTTTTAAATGCCAAGGCTTGCTTTTGTACCCATGCTCTTGGCTAAGGGTTACCATTATGAAATACATACTCTTTGCTCTGTGACCAGGAAAGGGGTGCGAAAGGCCCAGAATAACCCTGTAAGAGGGGAACCACTGAATAGGATGGCGCACAAGCCCTATGAGGTTCAGATGACAGAGGGCCTCAGTATTAAGAAGAGCTGACATTGAGGAGCTCTGCAAATGCAGCTTTCCTTTCCTTTTGTCTTTCCCCAAAAGCATAACCTTTTAATCTTGTTTAAGCTTCCAAAACTAACAAAAGACTGGCATTCTCCTGGGTTAGTGATTTTGCCTTTAGGCAGAATTCCATTTCTGCTGTCCCTGCCCTGAACCCTGGCGGTGGTGGTCAGGGCAGAGGTTTTATGGAATTGTGTCCCTAACACCTGCCTGAGGGCACTGCCACATACCTGTAGTATGACACCTTAGGCATATCGTCAGAATCTCAGCTCAATGTTTGTGACAATTCGTTCTTTCTTTCTTTCTTTCTTTCTTTCTTTTTTTTTTTTTTTGGAAAATTTTTGGTAATTCCTTTACTGTTAAACTTATCCAGCTAACATTAATGTTTATTTTTGCTGGTGTTTGTGATGAGTGAGTTAAAATCGGAACCTCTTGGCCGGTGCCGCGGCTCACTAGGCTAATCCTCCGCCTTGCGGCGCTGGCACACCGGATTCTAGTCCAGGTCGGGGCCCCGGATTCTGTCCCGGTTGCCCCTCTTCCAGGCCAGCTCTCTGCTGTGGCCAGGGAGTGCAGTGGAGGATGGCCCAGGTGCTTGGGCCCTGCACCCCATGGGAGACCAGGATAAGTACCTGGCTCCTGCCTTCGGATCAGCGTGGTGCGCCGGCCGTAGCACGCTGGCCACGGTGGCCATTGTAGGGTGAACCAACGGCAAAAAGGAAGACCTTTCTCTTTGTCTCTCTCCCCCTCACTGTCCACTCTGCCTGTCAAAAAAAAAAAAAAAAAAATCGGAGCCTCTTCCTGTGAACTCTGTTAACATGGTAGGTATGTAAACAGACATAGATAAGGGAAGGCGAGTGCAAAGAAGACAAGGGAAAAAGAGGGTTGCTAAAGAGAGGCAAAAAATGCTATGAATGCCATTTGTCACTAATTTTACTTTAGTGAGGTACTTTACAATTATATCTTATTTGCAAATATGTGTAAGAAATAAATCACCCTTACTATGACTTTTAATTGGGCATGTGATAACTACTTACAGGAGATCAATAAGATGAGTAAAATCAAAATACTTAACACTTGATCACATATTTCCTTGACTCCCCATCTCATCTTTTACAACTCATAATTTCCAGGGATATGAGACTTCCCCGTGCTAAACGTAAATAAAGAATACATATAAAGTTTTATCATGTGGACCATAAACAACAGCTGTTTTCCTGCATTCAGAAGTTAGAATAGGAGAAGCCAGATACAGCTGCTCCTTCCCACACACAGTCTCTGCCATTCCAAACGTGCGATTCCCCAAGCAAATAAAACTGTCTGTCAGGGTCTGTGTCTGTCTCTTATCTCTGGGCTTTGTGCTTGCTGTTCCCTTTGACTGGAATTTGTCCTCCCCATGACCTGGTTGAAGTTCTCCTTTTGGATCTCAGGTTGTCTCTTCACTTGTCCGTAAAACCTTTCCTCCCTCTGAAGTGCTCTTACGGTACTCTGTACTTTCTCTCACCAGCCAGTTTTCTGTGTTATTAGACTATGAGCTTTATTGAGATTCTTATGTGTCTTTGCACACAGTACCTAGCATACTATCAGGCATAAAGTATATATCCATTATACATATACTAGGAGAATGAAATAGGGCTAGAGACATGCTGTGTATGCTGTAGACAAGATATTTAACAAAATTTTATTCTTTTTCTACAAATGTTTATAACATATCCAGGTATAATTTATATCAAAAATAGTCTTTTTTGTTCCTGATAGAACTCTACGATGTGCTGATTACCTGTATTTCTTTTGTTATCTAAAAACAAAAATCTATTTTTGAGAGAAAAAGATTTATAACCTTGAAGTTATATTAACTCTGCATAAGTGTTGTTTTGATTAAAGTAGTAGCTGAAAATGTGAGATCAGACCCTCAGAAACTGATCTTGGATGTAATGAAAACAATTGGCTGCTTTGGTGATTGTCTTATTTAACTTTTATCAACTATATGAAGAGCTGTTGAGTCGAAGTTGGCAGGAAATTTGTTTGTTTTTAAGATTTATGTATTTCAAAGGCAGAGTTACAGAGAGGCAGATATATATCCATTTATAATATATATCCATATATAATATTATATATATACCCACACACATGCACACACACACACACACACACACAGAGGTCTTCCATCCCCTGGTTCATTCCCCAGATGGCTGCAATGGCTGGAGCTGCACCAATCCGAAGCCCGGAACCCAGGAGCTTCTTCTAGGTCTCTCACATGGGTGCAAGGGCCCAAGTACTTGTACCATCCTCCACTGCTTTCCCGGGCCATAGCAGAGAGGTGAATTAGAAGCGGAGCAGCCGGGATTCAAACTGGTGCTCATATGGGATGCTGGCACTGCAGGTGGCAACTTTGCCCACTACCACAGCACTGACCCAGGAAATTTGTTTTTAATTTTTTCTCCTTATTCATTGGTTTGTACAAATGTATTTTAAGTTTATAGGAAACATATATTAAGAAAAGCAATGAATGTGTTTCAACAATTTTTGCACCAAAATAAACTTATCCTGTAAGAAAGTTATTTATTTATTTATTTATGAGATGGAGATAGGGAGAAAAACAGAGTGAGCACTCCCATCAGCTGGATCACTCCTCAGAGGCCCACCACAACTGAGGGGCAGAGGCAAGGAGCTGGAAGCTGAGACCTTAACTCATATTTACCGTGTATATGGCAGGGATCCAACTACTTGAGGCATCACTGCTCCCTCCTAGGTTCTATATTGGCAGGAAGCTGGAGTCAGGAGATGGAGCTGGGAATTGAACCCAAGGGCTCTGATGTGGGACACTGGCATCCTAACTGGAGGCTTAACTGACAGGCCAAACACCTATCCAAACATCAACTTGTAATTTCATTTTCTAAGAACTTTAAAGTATATACATATAAATATATTTATATACATATATTTATTTATTTGAGACACACACACACACATGCACACCCACACCCACTCACCCACTCACCCACTCACTCACTTGCTAATATGAGAGAGAGTACTCCAATGCACGGGTTTACTCTCCAAAGACCTATAAGAGAGTCAGGTACACAATTCAGGTCTCCCATGGGGTAGCAGAGTCGCAATTACTTGAGCAATTATCTGCTACCTCCCAGCACCTGCACTGTCCGGAAGCTACAGTCAGGATCCAGGGGCAAGTATTGATCAAATCCAGGCACGCCAATATGGGACTCAGATGTCTCAACCAGTGTCTTAACCACTGAGCCAAATACCCACACATGATTTGATTTTATACCTGAACATTATTTAAAGCCTCTTACTCTTTCCTTTGTGTATAATAAATATTTTCTGGTGGTTTTCTTTTTCACTTAGGTTGTCGTACTGCTCCTACAGATTTAGTTTTCATCTTAGATGGTTCCTACAGCGTTGGCCCAGAAAACTTTGAAATAGTGAAAAAGTGGCTTGTCAACATCACAAAAAACTTTGACATAGGACCAAAGTTCATTCAAGTTGGAGTGGTCCAGTATAGCGACTACCCCGTGCTGGAGATTCCCCTGGGCAGCTATGATTCAGGAGAGAATTTGATAGCAGCAGTGGAATCCATACACTACTTAGGAGGAAACACCAGGACTGGAAAGGCCATCCAGTTCGCACTTGATTACCTTTTTGCCAAGTCCTCACGATTTCTGACAAAGATAGCAGTGGTACTTACAGATGGTAAATCCCAAGATGAAGTTAAGGATGCAGCAGAAGCAGCGAGAGACAGTAAAATAACATTATTTGCCATCGGTGTTGGTTCCGAAACAGAGGATGCAGAACTGAGAGCCATAGCCAACAAGCCTTCATCTACTTATGTGTTTTATGTGGAGGACTACATTGCAATATCCAAAATAAGGGAAGTGATGAAGCAGAAACTTTGTGAAGGTAAGTCTTCCTGTGATTTGGCAGCAATTAATGATTCATTTCTTTTTGGTATTATCTGCTCATAAACTCTGGTATAATTTCATTTAATGTCAAAATATTTATGATATTGGAATTGAGGTGAGCACACATTTTAATGTTGGATTTATTCTGGATAAATTTTGTTTTTAGGAATAATTGTTTTTATATAATCTGCATATAGAAATCACAACATTTCCTTTAATGTATAGAACATCTATTATGAAGATGGTAGAATGTAAAGATGCATAAAACTAAACCACACATAATCATATCATTCCTGTTACTGAGGTTTTACATATTTTTTACAGTAGTCTTTTTGCTGTTTCTGCCCTCTGTGTGTCTTAGAATTTATTTATTTTGCCTAAATCAGCATATGAGGAGTCTTCAGAGATCTGTGAAAAAATATGCATTATTTAAAAATTATGCATAGATTTCAATTTTTTGACCAGAATAAACTTATAACTTCATTTTCCATGAATTTTTAATGACATTTATTTATTTGAAAGTCAGAGAAACACAGAGAGAGAGATAGAGAGAATGAGAGAGACAGAGAGAGAATGAGCTTCCATCTATTGGTTCACTTCCCAGATGGCCGCAGAAGCCAGGAACCAGGAGCTTTATCCAGGTCTCCCATGTGGGTGACAAAAACCCAAGCACTGTGACTTGCTGCTGCTGCTTTTTTCCAGGCCACTAGCAGGGAGCTGGATTGGAAGTGGAGCAGCTGGAACATGAATTAGTGCTCATTGGGATGCAGAGTCGCAGGAGGCAGCCTTACCTGCTATGCCACAATGTCAGCCCATCATGAACTTTTAGAAGTACCTTGCTATACAATTTCATACTCTAATTTTTATATACCTCATTGTGTATAGATATATAATTGCCATACTCTTACAAATATGATAACAATTTGCTACTGTAATTAATTTAACAATTTCAAATTTAATACATATGGTTTATTTCTAAATTTTATTACTATAAATAACAATATCAAATATTCTTGTATACAATTCTGAAAGAGAATAGTTTTTAGCAAATGAATATCAAATTACTGACATTTTAAAAGATTTGGGAAAGTGCTAAAAATTACACTGATAGACTTAAAGGGGGTGGGTGTTTGGCCTGGCAATTAAGATGCTCACATTGGGTACCTGAGTTTGATTCCCAGCTCTGCACCAATGCAGACTCTGGAGACAGCAGTGATGGGGCCCATGCTGTCTTCTGAGAGCCTTGGACTGGGTTTTTGGCATTGTGGACATTTGGGGAGTCAACCAGCAAATACAAGTCCTCTCTCACTTTCTCTTTCGTTCTCTGTCTCTCTGCCCCTCAATTACATTTTTTAAAAAAGGAAAAGCTTAAATTCTCTTTTAAAGAACACTTGAAAAAATAAGGGTATTAATTATGTATATATTAATCCACAAAATCTAACTTCTTGTTGATTATAAGTACATGTTATGACAAAAGCTCCAATTTTTGGTCACTGTTAATCTTGTCAGGAAATAGATATTCTATGTTCGAGATTATGTGGAACAATAATTTGTTCATGTCTTTTATTTGTAATATTATAAGCATTTAATATATTCTAGTTGAATGTAATATTCATGTAAAATGAAAATAATATTTATTAAATGACTTCATTTTCTGCTTTACCTACAAAAACTCCAGAAGTATGTTAGTTTACATTTGGTTAACATTCCTCTGTTTGTGGATGAAGAAAAAAATTGTACCATTAATTAACTCTTTTTAAAAAAAATTGTTTCAGGAAAAAGAGAAAAGCATTTTAGAGTTTATTTAGAATACTTACTTAAGAAAGTATAGAAAATTAGGCAGCTTCTTTAATCAAACTTTAATGAAAAGTACTGTAACAAGTGCAAATACACACTTGTGTTTTTTCATGAGTGACTAACAGAAAGACTGAATTGACTTTTGTCATGCTGAACAGGCCAGATGGATTTAGCTTTCTATTATTTTGTCAGATTGGTTAGAATTCTTTGATTTTTTTTTTGAAAGATTTTATTTATTTGAGAGGTAGAGTTACAGTGAGAGGGAGAGACAGAGAGAAAGGTCTTTCTTCCACTGGTTCACTCCCCAAATGGCCACAACGGCAGGAGCTACGCTGATCCGAAGCCAAGAGCCAAGTGCTTCTTCCTGGTCTCCCACATGGGAGCAGAGGCCCAAGCACTTGGGCCATCCTCCACTGCTTTCCCAGGCCACAGCAGAGAGCTGGACTGGAAGAGGAGCATCCAGGCCTTGAACCAGTGCCCATATGGGATGTAGGCACCTCAGGCGGAGGATTAACCTACTGTGCCACGGCACTGGCCCCAGAATTCTTTGATTTTTAAAGCCATGTATTTCATTATCAACATAGAATTTTCCTGAAGAAATTCACTTACTCATTTGTATTCAAAAATAGGTTAGCTGATTAAATATACTTGTTCAGTGTTTGCTTCAGTGACTTATTTTGGATATGTGTTTTGGGTAGTGCATTATATTATGAAAATACTGATTAGACATGAATGAACAGCTTCACTTAAAAGGGGTAAATCTACAATCTGTAGGAAAAAAATCAAATTTGAAATCCTTCCAAATATTTCTTCATCCACGCTCAAAGAATGTAAATAATTTCTGTGTTTATTCAGTTTACTTAAGCTGTACAACAGCTATCTTTTAAAATGTGGTTTTTGTAATTATATTTATGGAATACATGTATTTTTACATTTTACTTTTATGCCATATTAAAGTATAATTATTGTACTAAATTGATGCATCATATTGTGTAATCAAATCATATAATTTGTGTTTGAATCAATTGACAACTTCACTTTTTTTGACAAATGGTTAACTTCTATTTGAAATGCTTACCATATAAAATGACTATTTTGCAATATTATTTACTTTTATACACTGCTGGTCCGAATCACAATGAACACAATGTTGTTTACCTTTGTTTCCAGTTTATTTCATCTTCATGGACTTACAGTTTCCCTAGGAGAATTATCTCCAATATTTTCCTTATGTTAGGACCATTAATTTTGTGATGGGCAATGGTTTCTTTATTTATGTGTCTGGAAGCCTCTTGTTAAAATTACCACAACTATTTCTCCTTCTTGTCCTTCTCCTCTGTAGTGCCCTCCTCCTCTTCCCCCCGCTTTTTGTAAAAAGCGTGTACCAGGAGATCTATCCTCTTAACAAATTTTTAAGGGTGCAGGTTTTGCATTATAATGCTGTGTTACACATCAGCTCTTCAGGACTTTTCATCTTACTCAACTGAAACTGTATATAATCATTGTAAAAATACTCTCCATTCCTCCTTCCCACAGCCACTACCAACCATCATTCCATTCTGCTTTGATGAATTTGACTACTAAAGTAGTGCCTTGCAGTATCGGTTCCTCTGTGATTTGCTTATTTCAGTTAGTATAATAGCTTCAATGTTTATCCATGGTATCTTATATGACAGGCTTTCCTTCTTTTTATAGCTAAATTTTATTTCATCTGTGTACTTCAATTTTCTTATCAGTTTATACATACTTGGACATTTAGATTGTTTTCACAGTTTGAGTATTGCTGTAATGAATATTAACAAATACATCTATTTTCATGTTCTATTTTAAACTCTTTGATAAATACTCATAAGTAGGATTGCTATATAATGTGTTATTTATATTTTTAATGTTTTGAGGAAACTTCATAGTGCTTTTCACATCAGCTGTATCAGTTTGTTTTCTCAGCAACAGTGCATAAGAGTTTTAATTTCTCTACATCCTTGACAAAGCTTATTTTTGGTTTCTGATTTTTAATATAATGGCTGCTCTACTGTATGAGGTGATGCTTCATTGTGGTTTTGATTTCAGTTCCTTGTTGATTAGTGATGCTGACCATCTTTCCATATGTTTGTTGGCCTTTTGTGTGTCTTTTAGATAAATATTCCTTCAAGACATTTACCCAATGAGTCTTGTGTTTATTTTGGGTAGTAACCACTTCTAAGACATATGACTGGCCAGGGACATGGCTCAATAGGCTAATCCTCCGCTTGCGGCGCCGGAACACCAGGTTCTAGTCCCAGTCGGGGCGCCGGATTCTGTCCCGGTTGCTCCTCTTCCAGTCCAGCTCTCTGCTGTGGCCCGGGAGTGCAGTGGAGGATGGCCCAAGTGCTTGGGTCCTGCACCTGCATGGGAGACCAGGAGAAGCACCTGGATCCTGGCTTTGGATCAGTGTGGTGCGCCGGCTGCAGCAGCCATTGGAGGGTGAACCAACAGAAAAGGAAGACCTTTCTCTCTCTCTCTCTCTCACTGTCTATTCTGCCTGTCAAAAAAAAAAAAAAAAAAAAAAAAAGACATGACTAGCAAACATTTACCTATATCTAAGTCTTAAAACCAGGAAATATGAGGTCTCCAGCTTTGCTCTTGTTTCTCAATATATTTTGACTATTCATGGTCCTTTGTGGTTCCACGTGAATTTTGCGATGTTTTCTATTTCTGAAAAGTTGTCATTGAAATTATAATGGTGATTACTAAAAGAAATCAAAGGTACAAATAAACAGAACCATACCATGTTTACAGATAAAATGTTTTTCTATATTAAGATGTTCATGCTACCAAAGCTGATGTACAATATGTGTGTGTGTTTGTGTGTACGTGTGTGTGTGCGTGTGTGTCATTTTCAGTATATAAGATTATCTCATCTTCAAAAAAGAGAATTTTACTTCTTTGATTTTTCAGTTCGAATGTTTTTATTTCTTTATCATATGCCTAATTTCTCTGTATAGTACTGATTTGATTATAAGTAGTGAAACTGTACATTCTCGTCATGTTCAAGATTTTAGAGGAAAATATTTCAGTTTTTCACCCCGAATATGATTTTATTTATTTATTTATTTTGACAGGCAGAGTGGACAGTGAGAGAGAGAGACAGAGAGAAAGGTCTTCCTTTGCCGTTGGTTCACCCTCCAATGGCCGCCGCGGCCAGCGCACTGCGGCCGGCGCACTGTGCTGATCCGATGGCAGGAGCCAGGAGCCAGGTGCTTTTCCTGGTCTCCCATGGGGTGCAGGGCCCAAGCACCTGGGCCATCCTCCACTGCACTCCCTGGCCACAGCAGAGAGCTGGCCTGGAAGAGGGGCAACCGGGACAGAATCCGGCGCCCCAACCAGGACTAGAACCCGGTGTGCCGGCGCCACAAGGCGGAAGATTAGCCTATTGAGCCGCGGCGCTGGCCCTGAATATGATTTTAGTTGTGGGCTTTTCATATATGATGTCCATTTTGTGAGGTGCAGTCCTTCCATTCCCATTAGTTAATATTCTTTACAATGAGTTGGAATCAAATTTTGTGAGTTGCTTTTTCTGCATTTTAGGTATCTCTTATTTTTATCCTTTATTGTGTTGATGAGTTATATCATGATTGATTTTGATTTGTGGAATCATCCTTGTATTCTGGAAATAAATCTCGCTTGATCACAGTGTATGTTCCTTTTGATGTGGTATTGAATTCATCTTGTGGTGGAATTTTTAACATCTGTGTTTATGAGATATATTGACCTTTATTTTTCTTCTTTTAGTGTTTCTCTCTTTGATATCAAGATATTTCTGGTATCATAAAAACACATTTGGAATTGTTTCCTCCTCTATTATTTTGCAAGATTTTTAGATAGATTAGGATAGTATTTTTTCAGTTGTTTGCTAGAATTTACCAGTAAAGCCAACTCGTTCTTAGATTTTCTTTGTTGAGAGTTTTTTTGTTTGTTTGTCTGTTTTAAGAGTTGAACTTTTTAAAAGAGATTTTATTTATTTGAAAGGCAGAGTTCAGAGAAAGAGAGGTAGAGTGGCTGAAAGAGAGAGATCAATTCTCCATCTGTTGGTTCACTTCCCAAATGACTGCAGTGGCTGGGGCTAGGCCAGACCGAAACCAGGAGCCAGGAGCTTTGGCTCTCCCATATAGGTGTCAGGGGCCCAAGCACTTGGGCATCTCCTGCTGCCTTTCCAGGTATATTTGCCAAGTGCTGGATCTGAAGTGAAGCAGCCAGGCTTTGACCCATATGGGAGGCTGGCATTGCAGGTAACCCCAATACACAACAACACTAGCCCCTGTTGAGAGATTTATGATTACCGATTCTGCATCTCTACTGGACATATATAAATTCTCTATTTTCCAGTTTCTTGGTATAACAGTGAAGTTGTTTGCAGTTGTTTGTTTTAATCCATTTTACTTCTGTTATATCTGTTGTGTTTTCTCTGCCTTTCATTTCTGAATTTGAGTCTGCCTTCATTTTTCTTAATCTATATTAGAGTTGCCAATTTTGTTGATGTTTCAAAAAAAATTCAATAGTTTTGATTCTTTTTTCTTTTTAAAAGATTTTATTTATTTATTTGAAAAGTAGAGTTACAGATAGAAAGGAGACACAACCCATCTGAAGCAAGGAGACAGGAGCTTCTTCTGGGTCTCCCACATGTGTGCAAGGGCCCAAGCACATGAGCCATCTTCTACTGCTTTCTCAGGTCATAGTAGAGAGCTGTATTGGGAGAGGAGCAGCTGGTACTCAAACTGGTGCCCATATTAGAAGCTGGCGCCTCAGGCAGAGGCTTAGCCTACTATGCTACAGCCCTGGTTCTTTGTTTATTTTTTCTGTTCTCTTTTCATTGACGTATGTTGTAATCATTTTTCATTCAACAATTTTTATTGAATTCTTGCCACATGCCAGAATTTATATTAGGCATTGAGGCTAAAAGAATGAACAAAACTGATGGAAGTCCTTCTTTTCATGAAATTTACATTTTTGTTTAGGTGACAGGAAGAAAAAAATGTAATAAAACTAAATAGTAAAAAAAAAATCAGCTCATGCTAAATGCCATATAGAAAAACAATTCAAAGAGAAGGTAGAGGATAGGAGTGTTTTTTATTTTTAATTTTTCTTTTATTTATTTTATAGTTATTTTTAACATTCTTCCATATTCACTTCAAATATAGCCATAATGTACATGCATACTATTTTTTTCTTGAAAACAGATATAGTTTTCACAGAGTGAGAGATTCTTGACAATGATCATAATGTAGAAAAAGAAGAGTGTATTGTCATTTACTCAGTGAAGCAATATTTATAACTAAATACCACATGATATGACATCCACAAGATTTTTATACACTTTCTATGTATTAAGTTTCACAAATAAGAGAAAATGAGTTATTGATCTTTCTAGACCTGGCTTATTTCTTTTAGCACAGTGATCTCCAGTTCCATCCATTTTGTTGCAAATGTCAGGATTTACTTCTTATTTTTATAATATTCTGTATTATATGTGTACCACATTTTATTTATCCAATCATTAGTTGATGGACATCTAGGTTGATTCCATATCTTTGTTATTTTAAATTAAGCTGTTATAAACATAGGACTGCAGTTGTATCTCTTACATATGCTGATTTCATTTCCTTTGGATATATTCCCAAGAGTGTGATAGTTGGATCATTTATTGGATTTGAGTATCAAAACATTTTTTCGAGAGGAAATGACTATTGTCATTTTGTTGATTCTTTTTTTACAGCTTTTATGTACTTCTTTTCGTATTTTGCTTGCTTTCTTTATGTTTCATTGATATTTTCTGGTGATGTACTTTGATTACTTTCTCATTTTATTTTGTATATATTACATGGATATTTTCTTTGTGGTTACCATGGGTGGCTACATAATGCATTATATGGTTATAACCATTTATTGTAGACTGATAGCACTTAACTTCAATTACATACCATTACTTTATATTTTTACTCCTTCCCTACATTTTATGTTATTGATGTCAAAAAATGCATGTTCTTTGTTGTATATCCATACATATATTTATAATTTTAATTTCTTTTTTAAAAGATGTATTTATTTGAAAGTCAGAGGTACAGAGAGGGAAATGAGAGAGAGAGAAAGAAAGAGATAGATATCTTCTACCCACTGGTTCACTGTTCAGATGGCTACAATCACCAGGGATGGGTCAGGCTGAAGCCAGGAGTCAGGAGATTCTTCCAGGTGTCCCATTTGGGTTGCAAGGGCCCAAGCCCTTGGGCCATATTCCTCTGCTTCTGGATGCCAGCATTGCAGGCAGTGGCTTACCACAAAGCTGGCCCCTAATTTTAATTTCTATACCAGAAGTAAGTGATATAGTACCACCACCACATCACTATATTATTCTGTATTTATCTATGCATTTCATTTAGCAGTATTTTTAATACTTTTATGTTGCTGTTCAGTGTCCTTTCATTTCAACTTGAGGGATTTCCTTAGTGTTCTTGTAAGGCAGGTACAGTGGTAATGATCTCTTCAGCTTTTAAGCTTTCTCATCTCCTTCATTTTTTTTATTTGACAGGCAGAATTAGACAGTGAGAGAGAGAGAGAGACAGAAAGAAAAGTCTTCCTTCCGTTGGTTCACCCCCTAAATGGCCGCTACGGCCGGAACTACACCGATCTGAAGCCAGGAGCCAGGTGCTTTCTCCTGGTCTCCCATGTGGGTGCAGGGCCCAAGCACTTGGGCCATCCTCCACTGCACTCCCAGGACAGAGCAGAGTGCTAGACTGGAAGAGGAGCAACCAGGACTAGAACCCTGCAGCCATATGGGATGCTGACGCTGCAGGCAGAGGATTAACCAAGTGAGCCAGGGCACCAGCCCTCATCTCCTTCATTTGTGAAGGATAGTTTTGTTGTCCATTCTTGGTTGGCAGATTTTGTTTGTTTGTTTTTTCCTTTCAACACTTTGGATATATGATCCTGATTGTTTTCGGCTTGAAATTTCTATTTCTCTGAGAAATCTTATGGAAGGCCTGTTTTCTGTGACAAATCACTATTTTTTGCTGCTTTCTAAATTTTCTTTGTCTCTGAATTTTTGATAATTTGACTATAATATGTCTTTGTATAGACTTTTCTGGGTGTAATTTAGTTTGAATTAATTTGATTTCATGATTCTTGACGTCCATTTCCTTACCTAGATTTTAAAAGTTTTCAGCCATTATTCAACTTAATTTTGTTTGCTTTTCACCATGCTCTCCATCTGATTCTCCCATGCTTATATTGGTCTGCTTATCCCTTTAGGCTTTCCTCATCCTTTCTCATTCCTTGTCTTTTTGGACTTTTTAAAAAAGATTTATTTATTTGAAAGACAGAGAAAGGGAGAGAGGGAGATGGAAGAGGGGAGAGGGGAGAAATCTTCCAATTGTCTGCTGATTCCTTCTCCAGATGGCCACAATGGCTGGGGCTGGTCCAGGCTGAAGCCAGAAACCAGGAGCCCCCTCTTAGTTTCCCACATGGGTGTAGGCACCCAAGTACTTGGGCTGCTTTCCTAGGCACATTAGCAGGGAGCTAGATGGGAACTGCAGCATCTGGGATGTAAACTGGCACTCATACTGGATGGTGACACTGCAGACAGAGGCTTTAATTTTCTATGCTGCAGTCTGAACCCATTTTTGGACCTTTGACTATATTATTTCAATTACCTATCCTTGAATTTTCTATTTCTTTTTCTTATGACTATTCAAGTCTGCTGTTGAACTCCTGTAGAGAGTCTCAGTTCATTTATTGTATTCCCCAACTCCAATATGAGCTTCAAAAAGCTTTGGAACAGTAGAATTAACAGACTATTTATTTTGGTACAAAATAATTTGAAAATAATGCATTGTTTTTCTGTAATATACATTTTAAATGAACTTTATGAAGACCCTTCATGTGCATGGTTTTCAAACTTTTTGCACTGGAACTTTTCATTTAACTGTATTTTCCATGAATTTTTTTGAAGTAGCTTCATATATCTGTTTAGTTTCTGTTTATATTTTCTATATCTATGTTGATGTTCATCCCTTATTTTCTTGAGCTTCTTCATGATAGTTATTTTCATTGTCACTTAATTAATGTACTCCTGTTCTTTATAGTTGATACCTGAAGATGTATTTTGTTCTTTTAATTGAGCCATGTTTCTCTATTTCTTTGTGTGTTTTTAGTTTTTTTTGTGTCCAAGTGTTTGGAAGAAACAGTCTCTTCCCCAGTTTTCACAGAATTGTTGCATGTAAGGAAAGACCCTCACCAATTATCTGGTGAGAGATTATGAAGGGCTACTTACACCTTTTTATGATGGGATGAAACTTTTGTTGGTCTGTTCATGCAGTTTCTCAATTAGAGTGATTTGCTGAATTATTTTTTCAGAAACTCATATTCTCTTGCTTCCCCTGGTGTCTGTCTATGCCACTGTAAATTCTCTAGTTCTAGCACAAACTACCACCCTCTCTCTTGTTCAAAGCAGAAAACCATCATCTGTTGCAGTTGATTTCTCAACAATGTTGCAGTGGATTCGTTTCTGAGAGGAGGAGCGTGGGGGGGGACAAGAGGCGCAGAGTCACCACACAGACTCCAGGAGTCGGGTGAAAGCAGGCCTGAGGCGAGCAGCCTGCAGACTCGTTTATTTCAGTTGGTACAACATCTTATCTAGCCAAGGCCAGCCAATTTGGTCAAGGGACGGTCTATGCCCCTACCAATTACAGCCTGTTGCCAGGCAGTTTCCAAAGCCATCCAATCACAGCCTGTTGCCAGGCAGTTTCTGTTGCCAGGTGGGTTTCAAAGCCATTCCTGAGTAACTGATGCTCGCTTGCCAGTGGCCATCTTGGCATGGCTTTCTCATTCCACTACAATCATCCATCTATACTGGTTCCCTATCAGTGCCCCTATTCAGGTAAGACACATAAACTGTCCTGTGGGAAGCACTTCAAAAAGCCAAAGCAGCAGATACATGGTTTATTCCTCTCCCTTCCTCTGGAGGGAGAAGCCTTAAGTTCTGTACCTTTTACTGTCTGCACAGAATTGTGCCATACACTACCAACCACATTCTTCTCTTCTTAGTTCTCAAGAGCCCCCAGGTTGTAAGACACATACTCATAATTCAGGCAGTGCTTTGAAAAGTCAGAGCATTAGATGCATATTCCATTTTTAAAATTTTTTTTAAATTTTTTATTTAGTAAACATAAATTTTTAAAGTACAGTTAATGGATTACAATGGCTCCCCCCCCATAATTTCCCTCCCACTCACATCCCTCCCATCTCCTGCTCCCTCTCCCATTCCATTCACATCAAGATTCATTTTCAATTATCTTTATATACAGAAGATCAATTCAATATATATTAAGTAAAGATTTCATCAGTTTGCATCCACACAGAAACACAAAGTGTAAAATACTGTTTCAGTACTAGTTCATTTTTCAAGGGAGAAGTTGTGCACTGAGACCTTCATGCTTGGCTTTGATCTGTGCCACTTTTTTTTTTTTTTGGTCATAAAAGACACCTTTTTTTAGATTTTTATTTATTTACTTGAAAGTCAGAGTTACACAGAAAAAAAAGGGGATGCAGAAAGAGAGAGAGAGAGAGAGGTTTTCTTTTTTTTTTTTTAGAATTTTTTTTTTAACTTTTATTTAATGCATATAAATTTCCAAAGTACGACTTATGGATTACAATGGCTTCCCCCCCATACCGTCCCTCCCACCCACAACCCTCCCCTTTCCCACTCCCTCTCCCCTTCCATTCACATCAAGATTCATTTTTGACTATCTTAATATGATCTGTGCCACTTTCAAGAATAACCTGACTTGGGTACAATGAAAAAAATTTTTAACATTTAATAAATATAAATTTCCAAAGTACAGCTTATGGATTACAATGGCTTTTTCCCCCCATAACTTCCCTCCCACCCGCAACCCTCCCATCTCCTGCTCCCTCTCCCATTCCATTCGCTTTAAGATTCATTTTCAATTTTCTTTATATACAGAAGATCAATTTAGTATATAGTAAGTAAAGATTTCAACAGTGTGCACCTACACAAAAACATAAAGTGTAAAATACTGTTTGAGTACTAGTTATAGCATTAATACACATTGTACAACACGTTAAGGACAGAGATTCTACATGAGGAGTAAGTGCACAGTGACTCCTGTTGATTTAACAATTGACACTTTTGTTTATGGCATCAGTAATCACCCTAGGCTCTTGTCATGAGCTGCCAAAGGCTATGGAAGCCTTTTAAGTTCACCGACTCTGATCATATTTAGACAATGTCATAGTCATGGCTTTCCATGACTAAAATACTCTCATGAGCTCTTCAGCCAGATCCAAATGCCTCAAGGGATGATTCTGAGGCCAGAGTGCTGTTTAGGACATCTGCCATTCTATGTTTAACCAATTTCAGTGTGGCTGTTCTTGGCCTTGTGTTCTCCCAAGATTTGCAATATCAACTTGATTCGGTAGTTCTGACGAAGGTGTTTTTGTCCCTGTTTTATTGTTAGTTTGATATTTCTTTGAGGCAACATTGGTGGGCACTTCCTATCATTGCCATCCTATTCCTATTATTCTCGCATTTCTAATGTCACTTCTGCATTTATTGGGTCAACCAAGCTTGAGACCGGTGGAACAGAGTGAGGAAGAAGAAAGAATTTTGTCACTCCCCCTCTTTGTGGAGGAACGACACAGGACCCTGCGCTGTTCTTTCGTCTGCTCGGCCCTCCCCGGGTTTGCTGCTGGTTCTTCCCGGGTTGGCTACCGTCCCTTCCACCTCCGTGGAAGGGCGGTTCCCCCTGCCACCTTCCCCACTTCTGCGGGGGAGCGGCACACGGCCGGCCGGCTCTCTCGGGGGCTGCACAGGTGTTCCTTCAGATAGATGTTCCCCTTAGATGTTCCTGGTGCATGGTGTCTCTCTCCTCCTTTATAGTCCTCCTCCGCCAATCCTAACTCGGCTGCCCACACGCCGAGTACGCTGCTCTCCTCCAATCAGGAGCAGGTCCTGCTGTTTATTGGTTGAACTGGAGGCAGCTGTGCAGAAGCCGTCTCTCCCTTCTCAGCGCCATATTGTGGGAGAGCAGATGCATAGAATAAGTCTTAATTCCAGTAACTCAGTCCAGTCCGGGTTGCTCCCCACAAATTTAATTTCTGGTCTTCTCTTGCTCCTGAAAGTTACTTTCATTAGGAATCTCCAGGGGGTTCCAACAGTCTGTGGCTGGAATAACTGGGTTTCTTGGCCCAGATCTTGATTCAAGTGTTTTGAACTTGCTTGTGATAGGTGAAAGTATTTGGAGAGCAGGGAACAGACTGCTTACTGTTCCACTTAACAGCTATGTTGACTTTTGGATAATTCTGGAAATTTATATATTTCTTGAGAGACATATATGATATTGCTCCAGAGGGTTAGATGACAGAAGACAGGTCTGATCTCATTTCTTAGCTGTGCAACTTTATGCTTAGCCTTTCTAAGTGAGCCTCAGTTTCCCATTATATGAAGTGAGATGGTTAGACTAGATGGGTAATTTCCTAGCATATGTTAAAACTTTATTCAAATTATCTTTATATGTATCTAGCATACCTAATAACATTTGTCTTTTAGAACCTTCAAGAAAGATAAAATTATTTCTATGTTTGGTATGTGGCTGGATTAGTTGTTTTTTTCCATTTTGAAGCCAGATGTTTATGGTAAAATGTCTGGTTTTCACACTGATAGAACACTCTCTCATGACAAATGAGAAAGATTGAGAAATAGAGGAGGAAGCAGAGAGGTAGAGTGGGGGAGGGAGAGATGGAGAGATAGAGAGCACACTGCCTGCTTAGGTGGTCATTTGGTGTCCTTTATTTCCTAAAACTCAAGTGCGTTTCTCCCATGCTCTTCACCATGGTGTTCTTTAACTTGAAATGATGATCAGCATTTTTTTCTGAATCCCTTTTCCTCATATGAAAAATGACTTGTACATTGTATTATGGTTGTAGATTGCTAGATAATTTGGTTATCTAATTCAAACTTATACTTGTTTAAAATGTCCTGGAAAATTGCCATGTCTTACTCATTTCTACTTTTATTTTAACAGAAGTCTCAAAGGGTAAGGTGCACATATCAGGAGCTATGGCTAGAATGATGGAGATTTCTGTGGAGGTGGGCTATAGTTGAGCTCTCATGTTTTTTTTTTTTTTTTCTTTTAAGATTTATTTATTTATTTGAAAGGCAGAGTTACATAGATAAAGATGCTCCATCTGCTGGTTCACTCCCCAGATGGCTGCCAACAGTCAGAGCTAGGCCAGTCTGAAGCCAGCAGCCAGGAGCTTCTTCTGGGTCTCTCACATGGTTGGCAGGGATACCTTTCTCTGAAGGGAGGAGAGAACTTCCACTTTGACTATGACCTTTATAAATAAGATCGGAGTTGGCGAATTCAAAAGGCTTCCATGGCCTTGGCAACTCATGACAAGAGCCTAGGGTGAATACTGATGCCATAAACAAGAGTGTCAATTGTTAAATCAACAGGAGTCGCTGTGTACTTACTTAGGATCTCTGTCCTTAATGTGTTGTTCAATGTGAATTAATGCTATAACTAGTACTCAAGCAGTATTTTACACTTTGTGTTTCTGTGTGAGTGCAAACTGTTGAAATCTATACTTAGTATATACTAAGTTGATCTTCTGTATATAAGGATAATTGAAAATGAATCTTGATGTGAACGGAATAGGAGAGGGAGTGGGAGTTTGGAGGGTTGCGGATGGGAGGGAAGTTATGGGGGGGGGCATTGTAATCCATAAACTGTACTTTGAAAATTTATATCTACTAAATAAAAGTTAAAAAAGAAATACTATGATCAGTGTGTCTTCAAAAAGCAGGGACACATTAGTCAACTTGGTTATATATCTGATTAAACAAATTCAAACATACCAAGGCTCGAACAGAAGGATTTGTTTCTCCTGAAGTTTGTGCAAAATTCGATGATAATTAAAGTGAAATTGTGTATTTCTAATCATAAGATTAAATTGAAGTATAACTAAAGTTTGAAAAATGTTTCCTGTTAAGAATGAAAAGCAAACGAAATAGGGAACGAAGTAGGGGCATTGACAGTGACAGCAATGTTATGAGAATCTGTGCTTACTCTTCTCCCATTTGCCAGTCATGTGTCTTGTAGACATCTTCCTCAGGTGAAGGACTCCAAGTCCTTGCAAATTTCAAGTCAGTAGTGTTATTTGCTAGAAAAAGAGGGTGGGATCATCCCTATCTATTCTGAGAAAAGACATTGTGTGAAGTTGGGTGGTCTTTTCGATAATCAATGCAGTAGAATCTCTGTTCAGAAAATTTACTTTGGTTTTGCTGTTTTTACTGTATTTCTATTAAATGTAGCTGGGCATATTTGATTGCTCTGTCTAGACTCTACAGAAGCAGTTTTTGTATTCCTGTGCATGGCAGGACTTAAAAAATCAGTTTTTTTAATTACAGTAAAACAGAATTACCTATGCCATTAACACTTTTAACAGAAAAGTAAATATTTCTAGATCTTTAAATCCCAAAGTTTAAATAATCTGTGATCATCCTAAAACATTTCTATTGTGAGTTGTCTTTAAACATTAAACTGAAATAATAACTGTAGCCTGTTTAGGAATCCATTTGTTAATTTAAGTCTCTGGGATTTTCTGGTTGGTTGTTTTTGCCTTTGCTCCTGACTGCATTTTTTTAAACCAATTTTTTTTGTACAAATCATTCTACTTACCTTTTTTAGGTATTGCACAAGATCTTGACTGAGTCTTTTTTAGTCTTTGGTTTCCCTGGCACTTTAAATTATAACTTCCAAGTTACAGTGAGTACTTCCAATTCCTATCTCTTCTTCAGGTGTGGTTAGAAAATTATATATTTATTTACTTTTTATACACACTGGGGAAGTTAATTATTTACCATTGATTCTCCTGAAGTTTGTGCAAAATTCAGATGATAATTAAAGTGAAATTGTGTATTTCTAAATTCTTCTGTTTCTCATAGCCAGGCATATGCAAACACAACAAACTGTATTCTATTTGAGCACATTATATTTTTCTTATAAGTTCCAATATCCAATGATCTTACTGAACTACTTGTAAATGGAGAAATTGGGAAAAATATTCCTACATGGAAATATAGTTATTTAAATGTACTTCCCCTGTAGAAATATTTTCCCCAATTTTAGATGTGCTAAGAATTTATAGAACCTGGCCCTATTATGATTCTTAATTTATAGCTCTTGATTTTACAAACTGTACCACACTGTTTTCTATTGTATTTGAGGATTAGAGTGCAATGTGAAAGATTTTACTATAGAAAAATATGAGTGCAATAATTACTTTATCTCTTGAGCATGCATGCGATTTTTTAGTTATAAAGTACTTTCACATATATCATCACATTTGATCCTTACAAGTCTGTCTTGCAGGTATAAGTTTGGAGGTTCACAGGAGGTTACGAGAGGCTCAGGTCTAAATCTTGTCTTAAAGTTGGAGCTCTTCATTAAGTATCTTATACCTTCTCTTTAGTAAAGCGCAGCGTTGATTTATAGGTTGAAGCTATTTAATTGAGGGTTATTCTTGAATATTTGTTCTCTGCCTGTTTGTTTTCACATGGAGATGAACTAGATTAACTCTTCAGGTGTCTCCTTAAACTTCTTTCACTGTTACCACTTAAAGAGAAGTAAGTTTTCTGATTAGTGAGTCTGATAACACGAGGCATAGTTGGAAGAGTGCCTTCTGGTTTTTGCTTTTTGGATCGGTGGGTTCTGTGGAGCTGGTGTGTTCTGACTTCATCTCCAGACCATGATAAGCTCAGTGGACAGGCCTGCTCCTGAAGGAGGCTGGGGAATGAATCTCCCAGCCATGAATTGCTGGGAGAGTGACATTAATTACAGCAAGCAACTTCATGAAAATCATTGGACCACACATCTAACCAACATGTTCTAATCATTCGTTCCTGTATCATTTCCAAGCTTCCCAGGAGAAGAATGTAACTGATTGAGCCCTTTCAAAATACAACATTTTAAAGACCTGAATATAACCACCCCTTTCCAGGAAGACTGCTGATTTCACTTATGTCAAAACTTTATTTTGTTTATAATATTCTATGGTACAAGTTGTGACTGTACATTCTAGACTAATAAAATTTACATCCTTACTTTTATTGTATTATAAAATAATACCTTTTCCTTGCTTAATTTATGGAAGAGGATGATTATTTTAGGGCATGTTTGGTGGAATTTGTTCTTGTTTTATTCTGTTAGCTGTTCTATAAAACATAAGCAGTCATGTTTAATGTGCATGTTATATAAGAGCCTTAGAAGAAACTGAATACATTGTAACATTTCTACAGTATGAGAGTTTAATAGCATTTCAACCATAAAAAATTTTCTACATATTTTCAAATGCTAGTTTCCCTGAGAACTATAGACTATCTATATATTTATAAATTATATAAATGGCTCTTTAATATTAATGATTGTTCTAAAGGAAATATTCTTATTTATAAATGTGATTAATATATAATATAATTGATAGTATATGAAATAATTGGTTCGCTTGATAAACATATAATTAGATGAGGCCCAAGTTAAGTTTTACTTGATAAAACCAATGATATGTGTTATAAAATAATAAACTAAACTTGAAAGAATATTAGGAAAAACAAATGTTTTTCACCTCTTCAAAGCTGTGAATGCAAGAAAAAAATCTTAAAGTTTATCTGTTAGATCTAAGACATTTAAGAGCGTTATCCAAGGTGCATGACTGATTAATAGCAAATTCTTGATAAGAATCATGAATCCTGTCCCAATGTTCTACTTCCTAACTATTAAGTTGCTTGTATTGAAAATTTTAGCATAGCATTGTCCTGATAAAAATCTATTGAACATTACTTTAACATTTTTGTTTTACTTTTATCCCCTCTTAAGGGAAAAAGCGATAATTGCAACATTACTCTCAAATGCCTAAACTACTTCATGTGTTAACAGAAATTGTGTTCATACACCTATATTTACAAATATAGACTTTGTAAATCTTGTATTCTCTGGTGCTTCTCTCTGGATTGTTATTTTGCTTGTCACAGTGGCTCATGATTAACCATATTTTATTGCTTTTGTTTTATAGAATCTGTCTGTCCAACCAGAATTCCTGTGGCAGCTCGTGATGAGAAGGGATTTGATATTCTTTTAGGTTTGGATATAAAGAAAAAGGTTAAGAAAAGAATTCAGCTTTCACCAACAAAGTTAAAAGGATATGAAGTAACATCAAAAGTTGATTTATCAGAACTTACTAGGTAAACATTGTATGTTCATATAACATTTTAAAAAATATGTCTATGTGGCCGGCGCTGCAGCTCACTAGGCTAATCCTCCGCCTAGCGGCGCCGGCACACAGGGTTCTAGTCCCGGTTGGGGCACTGGATTCTGTCCCAGTTGCCCCTCTTCCAGGCCAGCTCTCTGCTGTGGCCAGGGAGTGCAGTGGAGGATGATGGCCCAGGTGCTTGGGCCCTGCACCCCATGGGAGACCAGGAAAAGCACCTGGCTCCTGACTCCTGCCATCGGATCAGCGCGGTGCGCCGGCCGCAGCACGCCGGCCAAGGCGGTCATTGGAGGGTGAACCAACGGCAAAGGAAGACCTTTCTCTCTGTCTCTCTGTCTCACTGTCCACTCTGCCTGTCAAAAAAAAAAAAAAAATATATGTCTATGGATGTGCTGAGAATTCTTGAAGTTTACACGTGTTCTTCTTTTTCTAGCAATGTTTTCCCAGAAGGTCTTCCTCCATCGTATGTATTTGTTTCCACTCAGAGATTTAAAGTCAAGAAAATGTGGGATTTATGGAGAATATTAACCACTGATGGAAGGCCACAAATAGCAGTGACCTTAAATGGTGTGGACAAAACCTTATTATTTACAACGACCAGTGTAATTAATGGCTCACAAGTGATCACTTTTACTGACCCTCGAGTTAAGGTAAAGATGCGTGATAATGGTATTCTCTTGAAAGCACCACTGAGCGTGTGTGTTGGTGCAATGATGGCTATAATTTTCCTATTAAAAGAAAGGTACTGACTTCATATTTTTTAACTTTTATTTAATAAATACAAATTTCCAAAGTACAACTTTTGGATCATAGCGGCTTTTTCCTCCCCATAACCTCTCTCCCACTGGCAGCCATCCCATCTCCCACTCCCTCTCCCATCCCATTCACATCAAGATTCATTTCCAATTATCTTTATATACAGAAGATCAGTTTAGTATATACTAAGTAAAGATTTCATCAGTTTGCACCCATACAGAACCACAAGTATATTAACTTATGGGAGGTAAGCAACAGAAGAAGGAAGACTGTTTCTTAATTAATATGGTGACAAAGGGTGAAGGGAGTGAATACCTTTTGTGTGCCTACAACTAGATACCAGCTACAGTTAATAAAAATCATCACTCAGTGAAGAAGCTATTGTTCACACTTGTAATCTAAATTCAAGGCTATTATATTCCTCCTTAAAGTCACATGGTTAGTAAATGGTAATTGTAGGAGTTAATGTACTTCAGAGGTCTGATTGACTTCATAGATTATGTTGGTGTGTTTTATACTGCCCTGTATTACATGATATTAAGATAAAAATATCTATTTAAACATTAATACCAAGTGCATGATTGGTATATTATTTACCCTTGTCTTGAGGGGTAATTTGTTTCCTGAAAAGGAATATATATTTAAAAAATGAACTATTTATATACTTAATATATAATACATATTATATATTTATACTAACATATAAATATATAATTAATAAATATATAAAATAAATCAAAAACATTTAGTTTCCAAGTTATGTGTTCAAAATACAGATGTAATGATAAAAAAATTAAGTTTTGCTTCTTACTGTAATTACCGTATACAAAATGTATATTATTTGATTCAGGAAATGTACATGTTATATATAGAAATATACATTTGTATAATTTGCATTCAGTAAGCATATTAAATTTAAAATTTTGTTGTCTGTCAATGTCATTAAAGAATATGTGCTAAGCTATGTAAGAAATGATAATGAATAGATATATGTTTAACTTTCAAGGAGCTTATTACTAGTGATATATTTAAGAAAACTGGTATTAAATAGAAGTACAGGCTGGGGCCACAGCTCACTAGGCTAATCCTTCACCTGTGGCACCGGTATCCCTGGTTCTAGTCCCCGTTGGGGCGCTGGTTCTGTCCCGGTTGCTCCTCTTCCAGCCCAGCTCTCTGCTGTGGCCCGGAAGTGCAGTGGAGGATGGCCCAGGTGCTTGGGCCTGCACCTGCATGGGAGACCAGGAGGAAGCACCTGGCTCCTGGCTTTGGATTGCACAGCGCGCCAGCTGCAGCGGCCATTTGGGGGGGTGAACCAACGGAAAAAGGAAGACCTTTCTCTCACTAACTCTGCCTGTCCAAAAAAAAAAAAGAAAAGAAAAGAAAAGAAAGAAAAAAAATAGAAGTACAAAGCATTATTGGGCATATTGCAGAGAAAATTGGTAATAACACAAAACAATGGGAAAATAGTCACAAATGAGATGGGTTTTGTACTAAAGATTACAGAGGATTTAGATGGGAATGGATATAAGGTCATACTAAGTCAATGGTTCAGTATTGATTAATTATGTATGTAGTGAAAAGCAGGATTTTTATTTGGAGGGTTGAAAATCAGTGTCCAATGTGTTTGGAGTATAAATTTCATGGAACAAATGGCCAGCAAGGAGTACAAGTATGGTTTTCATTACTACAATGAAATAACTGACACTGGATAACTTTAGAAAGAAAAGAGGTTTATTTAACTCACAATTCTAGAAGTCCAAGGGCATGGTGCCAACGCTGAGTCACCCTGGTGTCAGCCGCTTAGTAGATAGCACCATGGTGGCAAGAGCACATGCAGAGTAATATATCACAAGACAGGAGAGTTCAGAGGCTTGGCTCTCTTTTACAACAAATATCTCTTTCTTGTATGTGTGTGCAAACTATCCCATGGTATCATTAAAACTCCCTAGCCATTCATGAGGGCAGCTCCCAATGACCTAAGGGCCTCCTGCCTCTGAAAGATTCCACAACCTCTTCATATAACCACATGTGGACAAAACAATCAACACATGAACCTTCAAGGACAAGTCACATTCATACTACAGTATAAGGTGTGAACCCAATTGGTGAAGTGCCTGAGTGGCCATGCAAATTGGATTGGTCCTTATATTCAGTTGGTTACAGGTTTCCATTAAAAGCTCATGATAACAGGTGTATCATGGTCAAAACTGTCCTTTCCCTCTTCCTTCCATGAACAGTATTTTCAATTTGTCCTTAAATTATGTCATATATTAGGGATACAGAATGAATATGAGGGAGTATCTTCTTTAACAAAACACTAATAGGATTGATTAATTCTCCTGGAGGTATGAAGGATACTTGAAGAGGGAGAGGTCAGAAATAGAGATACATTTGAAATCATTGAAATAAAGGAAGACATTAAATACTGGTTGTAATAATGGAAATTGAGAAATGATCAATTTATGCTGAAGAGACAAATTTGGTAGAACTTTGCATCTTGTTTTTGCAACTTGGGGAAAGAAGCTTATGTTTTAGAAAAAGAAGATAGTATCTGATGTAAATAAGGAGAGAAAGTTTGGGGGATAGTTCAAGTTCCTTTTGTTATGTACTGTGTTAGAGTGATTGTGATAGCTTAGAAAACTTATTCCAAGCAGTGTTAAATTATTTGTCCCATGTGAAGGAGAGCAGCTCAGGCGGTATAACATAGAAGCAATATTGGCCTGCAGGAACAGAAGAGCTAGATAAAAGAGATAGTGCTATGACCCGGGAGTGCAGTGGAGGATGCTCCAAGTCCTTGGGCCCTGCACCCGCATGGGAGACCAGGAGAAGCACCTGGCTCCTGGCTTCAGATCAGCGCAATGCGCCGGCCGCAGCGCCCATTGGAGGGTGAACCAATGGCAAAACGAAGACCTTTCTCTCTGTCTCTCTCTTTCACTGTCCACTCTGCCTGTCAAAAAAAAAAAAAAAAAAAAGTGTAAAGGGTGTGACGGATGCCCTCATCAAAAAAAAAAGGGGGTGGGGTGAAGGAGAGGAGACCTGAAAGGGAGGGATGGTAAAAATGAGCGACTGGTTAGAAAGAAAGGAAAACAATCAAGATGGTTTGAATCATGCAAGTTGAATGAGACTATCAGGAAGATAGAATAATGATGGGATACAAAGCTACAACGAACCAAACGGAGAGGAAAGAAAGAAGCCATTTGAATTTAGAGATTAAGGCACACATCTGTGACTTTGAGGGAGTTGCTTTAGTAAATGGTTTGACACAGCAACTTTAGGGTAGGAACTCAAAATGTGGTTAATAAAAGAGCTGATGGGTAGCACATGAGGCCCTGCTTAGGTGAGGGTGAATTTGTATATAACACAGCCAATCCATGGTATACAGATTTTGTCAGCAATGTTTGGGAGAAAAGAAGTGGGAACAAAGAAAACAAAACACTGTCTGGGGTTTTATTTATGAATCTCCATACTTTGTTCCTGTAGACATTATTTGATGAAGGCTGGCATCAAATTCGTCTCTTGGTAACAGAGCAAGATGTGACTCTATATATAGATGATCAACAAATCGAAGATAAGCCCTTACATCCAGTTTTAGGAATCTTCATCAATGGGCAAATCCAAATTGGAAAATATTCTGGGAAAGATGAAACTGTTCAGGTAGATAACTAATGACTTGGTTTTGTACTGTATGAAATGAAATCTTTGCTATACTTTGTAATAGTGTTTACCACATTTAAGTGTATTTAAATTAATTATGAATTCTCTTAAGATATATAATCAAAATGTGGTAAATCTGTTAGTGAAATTGTGTGTGTGTGCATATAAAAATGCAAAATTGGACTTAATCTGTTTCTAACATTACTTAGGAAAACGTTCTCTTGAGTCCAGAGTAGAATTCTCGGAAGCATTAATTTCACATTTCCCAGGAGACACATACTTTAAATAATGAATTCGGAAAAGATGATATGGTTAGAGCTGTAGTGTGGGCTATAAAAATTTCTTTGCAGCTGCAAGGATAAAATTAGATTAGTGCATTTCAGAGTTCTTCACAAACAAAACTTGCTTAAATATAAACTTCATACCTAAATACATTTTGTTTTGACTTTTTCAATATACTTTAAGCTGGAATATCTGTATTTGGATTGAGAATTATGGATGATTCTACAAAATCTGTGTATTAATTCAATGTCACATTGATATAAATATTTAAACAGCAACAGGTGCTGGGCATACTTGTCACACAATATCCCACTCCAGCAACTAAATCTCTGAAACAAAAGATGGTTTCTTGAGCCCATACTATACAATCTGGAATGTTGCAGCAATTTTGGATAAACACAGAAAAACTGGAAAGCATTTTCAAGTGTCTTGGGGAATGCTTTTCTATACGAGCTGTTAATACTAAGAAAGCTTTCCTGGGCTTCTGAAGGAAATCCGAGATTTGCTCTTGACCTTAGGGGATTTTTCTTAGGGAGGTATGTTGTGTCAGACCTTTATAGTATATGTCAGGTGTTCAAATTTTGTATTTTTTATAGTTTTAGCTGTGATCTAAACTTTACATAAGTAGTGTAAAGGCTGTTTTTATTATCTGAGTTGCTCTTATAAAACAATTAGTGTGACTCAACTGTAACTCAACTGGGTTATGTTTCTGTTTCCAGTTTGATGTACAAAAGTTGCGCATCTACTGTGACCCAGAGCAGAACAACCGGGAAACAGCATGTGAGATTCCTGGCTTTGTAAGTAAGATATATTTCTTTTCCATGAAGTGTTGCTTTATTTGATATGCTCAAAGCAATACATCAAAAGCAGAAAATATCTGAGGCTTAATTTAATGTATATCATCAATTTTGTCTTTATTATCCATATTAATAAAGTTAAATGTAGCCAATATATTTTCAGATTCATAACTGAAACAAAATTATAATGTATCACTGTGTAAATGTGAATGAAAGAGCACAAGGAAATGTTTTTCCTCCACATCATTTTTTTTTTTTTTTTGGACAGGCAGAGTGGACAGTGAGACAGAGAGACAGAGAGAAAGGTCTTCCTTTGCCGTTGGTTCACCCTCCAATGGCCGCCACGGCCGGCGCATTGCACTGATCCGAAGCCAGGAGCCAGGTGTTTCTCCTGGTCTCCCATGGGGTGCAGGGCCCAAGTACTTGGGCCATCCTCCACTGCACTCCCTGGCCACAGCAGAGAGCTGGCCTGGAAGAGGGCAACCGGGATAGAATCTGGCGCCCCGACCGGGACTAGAACCTGGAGTGCCGGTGCCGCAAAGTGGAGGATTAGCCTAGTGAGCCGTGGCGCCGGCCCCTCCACATCATTTTTAATTGTGATTTTTCCAATGTTTATGTGAAGCAGGATTGCACCTGTTCCTGACAAATGTAGGATGCTTTGTCTGAATATTAGGATGTACAGTATATTTCTTTATGGAACTAAATATGTGTGTAGAACACTGTCTAAACAGTACAGTTCTGAAGAGTAGAGAATAAGTGATTTTCCTGTTCATCAGCACTTTCTTAAGCCTGATGAATCAATAGTTACTTTTTAATTTTTTTAATTTTAACTTTTAATTTTGTAATAGTTTTTCTTTTTGTGGTTAACTAAGTAATATTTTTTCATGTTTCTAGGATATAAGCAACATTTCTATTTATTTAGCTATTTTCATGAATGTGTTAAGAGGGAAAAGTCTGTAAGCTGACATGCTTGTTTCTGATTATATAGATTTCTGTGTGTATAGGTAATAAGGCCCCTTTCTTTGGGCAAAAAATAGTGCATTATTGCTAATGGAAATAAGGTGGAATGTTGTCAATCTTTTTGACACTAATCATGGTGTCATTGTCTTTAATCATTTGAAACAGAATAATTTATGAATCCATATGTTCTGAAAACTTGAGAATATAGAGAAGCACATATAATAAATAAAGCATGGATGAGTTTTCAAGATAGATAATTGTTTAAACATCATAGTTTTAGTTTAGATATTTTTAACTTGCAATATACATCTCTCCTAAAAGTATTGCATTTGAGAGTGCATTGTGCTTGATTTATTTATTGATGCCTTTGTACTGATGCATGAATTTTCCCATTACCCTCCTATACAATTAAAACAAAGCTTTTAGTTTGAAGATTTTGAATTCTCACATCCACTTTTTTATGTCTTCCTCCTTAGTCTCTGCTGTGGTTTCATGTGGCCCGTTTTTCTTTTGCACATTCTTCTTACTCTGCTCTAATTGCTTACTGTTTAGAAAGATGACATTAAGGAATTTTAAACATGTTTTATTCAATAAGGGAATGAGAAGCTCTCCTAAAGTAAAGTACCTAACATTTTCATGCAAGCAGCTGATGATGTAATCAGATGTCTTATGGCTCCCTACGCATCCCCACTTCTTAAACAATTTATTGAAAGTTCGAGAGAGCATAATCTTACCTGGAAGATTTCTGTTCTTGCATGACTGTTAAATCAAGCAGCATTGATGTTTTAATTCTTTGCTTCCACTATTCCCCCTTTAAAATTTTATTCCATTGTCTTTATGTACATGTGTAAGTAAGCAAATAAAGATCAATAATTTTTAGGCTATGTGTAAGCAGATACTCAGTGCTTGCTGTCTTTGACATTTCATGTACCTCTACCTATATAACTAAATATCTGCAGATTAGAAAGATAACTTAGCAACTTAATTAAAAACTTATTGTAAAATATACATGTTGTTTTTCTTTCAGAATGGAGAGGTAAGCTTGGATACTATGATTCTCCTAAGGTAATGTTTATACTGTGAAGCCATTTAGCTTCCTCCCACCAACTGTATGTATATTAGACAAACACAATTTGTATTCATTATTTATAGACTTTTGTGATTTTTAACTTCACAGTTTATTGGATTGGGCTAAATAATATACAAATAGCTGCCTCCCCATGCAAATATGTACATCAGAAATGGTCTTAAAAAGTTCATGGACAATGGAATTAAAGATAAGACGAATTTTCCATGAATTTTTAGTACCTCCACATATATAAATGTATGTGGATATGTATGACTTTCTGTGTTTCCTTCTCATTTCCTTTTTTGTCTTTTTAGTGCCTAAATGGTCCCAGCGATGTAGGTTCAACTCCTGCTCCCTGTGTTTGTCCTCCAGGAAAACCAGGACTACCAGGCCCCAAAGTGAGTAATACCCAATATGCTATTTTTACTAAAACATGCAAACAAGAGCAGAGCAAATGCACAGAAATCCTAATCATGGTAGATCCTGTTATAAAATCTCCATCTGATGCCCTCTACGTTTATAATTAGAGTTTTGGTATTTTTATTAAAAAGGCATTTTATAATCTGGAATTGCCTTTTGAAACTAAATCCAATGCTCACCCTAACCTACATTAAAGTGAGACAGAATTATTTGTTTTGTTTTTCTTTTTTCCCTGAAATATTGCTATTAGATCCCAAGAATCATACTTCATTACAACCTGGTAAAAACATGAAGAAAGGGCATTTGTTAAGATATATATCATCTAAATTCTTCAGTGTTTAAATTCTTTGTCAAAGTGATTTTCAGATGGAAAAATGTGGTAAAAGATTTTAACCTGATGTTAGCATTGGGAGTTTAATGTCTAATTCTAATAATAGAGTCATATATATATTACTTTATTATGTAGTATTTACTTTTGCAGAGTATATGTATTTGCTCCAGTTACATTTACATATTTACTTGTACACACACATGTGTATATATTTTTATGTGATTGAAACCATGTTGTATATACTGGCTTTAAACAGTTTACTTTTTACATAAGAACACTTTCCACATGTTTTCCTATTATTAAACTGAAGGGTCTTAAAAAGTTATAGAAAATATATATTATGAAAAAGTTAAACATGGATTTCAATTTTCTGTGCCAAAATAGTTATCTTTTAATTCCATTTTCAATGAATTTCTTAAAATATCCACACATTACCAATTATTATTTTTAGGTTTTATTTAGAAAAGTTAATCCAAGTGTTCTTAGGTAGCCACATAATTTTTGGGATGATTCGATATTAAAAGAAGAAATATAAGATGCTTCTAGAATATACCTTGTAAGACAGCTTGGTGTGCCATTCCAGCAGGTTGTTTTTAAAAATTGAATGATTTTTTCAACTATGAATATTGTACATAAAAATAATTTGATCTGCAAGAGATAGAATGTAGAAATCAGGCACCTGTATGTTTGACCTCTTAAAACCCAGAGTGTCTTCTCGACTCCCAATGAGATTCAAGCTACCCCCAGGGTATTTCAACAGCTGACCATTTTGGGGGAGGCTGCTGAAGCTCCTGTTACTTTCATATTCTTCATTTGTGGTCCAATAGGTGTCTTATACTTCCACCCATTCTTATTTTCATATGTTTTCTACCACAAATTTATAGTACATCCATTACCTTATAAATACTAATTTATAGTATATCCAATTTTCATGTGTTTCTCATATTCATTTTCTTACTCATAATCTAGTCTCATTGCCACCTACCACTTTAAGTGAAATTGCAGTTTTCCACCAATCTGAGTTGGCATGCTTTCTTGATCTGCTTTCCATTTTCTTCAGAAAGCCTGGCAGGAGGACAGGAACACACACACACTCTTCCATCCTTTTAGGACTCTCCCTTGGAGGTGTTTCTTTACCCAGATCAGTGACCTGTATGTGAAAAACAGAAGCCTTAGCAACACTCCAAGTTGCACTTCTTCTAGAAAATTTCAGGCTTTGAGAACTGATAGACTTTTAATTAATTCCACAGAGCCCAAACTAAAATGCATGAGATAATTTTACTCTGGATTCCACTGAGACTTACTGGCCATTTTTGTAAGATGCTTTTTGAAGAGTTTTTCAGATGTCCATCAAACAGACACATGTGTAGCATAGCGCTTGCCTTTCTAGTTAGCAGATACAGGGTTCTGAGAGCTGAGTGTTGAGCTGTGATATTGAAATAGAAGACAAATCCTTTTGTGGATAGGAAGTGCTTATTTTAAGATAAAGTTTTCTGTTGAAAGCTCTTTAAAGTTCTGAAAGGTATGATAAAGCTGTTCTAAATGGAGGTCAGAATAAGACACTCCATGCTTTGACTTGGTAGTGTGATAACTCTTCATGAAAGGTCAAAAATGTATCTTTCACTGGTTTGTGGCCCCCTCAAAGGATAGTTTATTCAGTTTTTAATCCCTAATTTTGAAATTGGGGAATTAATAATGAATTTAAACAGGGAATTAATAATGAATCTATTAGAATACTTTTCACTTACATATGTAAGCACCTCTTGTTCACAATGACGTTTAATAAAGAGGGAATTTTCCATTGGAATCCCTTTGTATGACATGGTACTTAACAGTAATCATTTTTATTGAATGAATTCTGAAATAATTGAAAAAATAAGGTACACCTATATCCCCAAGTATCCACCATGAAATATCTCTGTTCTGTATGAAAGATCCAGGAAATCCCCAATTTGCAAACAAATCCCTTTCAAGTGACAGCTTCTTCACCTGCTTCAGTAGCCATTGGAACTTTTGTTGGGGACAAACTCCCCATATTTGACCTAACCTTCAATGTTACTTATAGTAGTTCCAAAGTGAAAATAAATCACATTTCTTCCTTTTTTATGTTGAAACAATTTCTCAAGAATTTCTTTGCTCTGCAATACCATTTTCTCTATAGCCATGTCTCTGTTGATGTCCTTTATTTCACCCTAATAATTCTACCAATTAGAGATTTATTTGGGCTATCAATGTATCCTGTCTCTAAAACACAGAAGATTTAGGAAAGTTTCATTACTGGGCCTTCACATCTTTATGTTAATTTTCCCTGAGTGGATCCCTCCTGTTTGGATTTTTTTTAATATTTATTTATTTATTTGAAAGGCAGAGCTATAGAGAAGGAGGGGGCAGAGGCAGAGAGAGAGAGAGAGAGAGAGAGACAGAGACAGGCAGAGAGAGAGAGAGAAAGAGAGAAAGAGAGAGAGAAGGAGAGAGAGATCTTCCATTTGCTTGTTTACTTTTTAAATGGCCATCATGGACGCAGGGGCCCAAGCATTTGGACCATCTTCTGCTGCTGTCCCAGATGCAATAGTAGGGAGCTGGATTGAAAATGGAGCAGCTTGGACTCAAACTGGTACCTATTTGGGATGCTGGCCCTGTGGCATGGTGGCTAAAGCTACCGCTTGTAGATCCCTCTTCTGTTTGGGTTTTGAGAGAGGAAAGATGTTGATCTTCGGGAATGGGCTAGGTCCTAGGTCAGACACTTCTGTGGAGGTCCAGGAGGGTAGCATGAAGGAATTCCAAAGACATTTGCTTTGGATGAACAACTTAAAACAACAGGTTACAGTTGCAAGCACAACTGTTTCTTACTTTAATTATATTTAGTTATATTTATACTACTTGACAAGCCATATTCAAAGATGTTTTAGGTTAGTCCATATTTCCACTACTGTCAAGAACTCAAAAATTTTGTGGCAGAAATTCAACTTAACATCAATACATTCTGCTTTGCACCTGTGTATATTTTTTTTAAATTCAAAATATGCAAATATTTAAGTAAATTTGAATAAAGTGGATAGGAATTTGGTCACAGTTATACAGTATTAAATCATATATCTAAATAAGTATATTTGGAAATAATTTTTTAATATTCAGGTTTTTTTTATCTGTCTCTATGTGCGGTCCTGATGAGTGTGTGCATTTTAGCAGGGCAGGCATAGTGGTATTTAGGAGTGTGGGCTCTGAGGATGCATAAGCTGGGTTTGAATCCCATATAAACCACTAATGTATGACCTTGGGCAAGTTACCTTATCTTCTGGGCCTTAATTTTCCTCTCTATATAATGAGAATAATGAAAGTATCTCTTCATAGGGTCTTTGTGAGAACTAAGAAATTTAATATATGTACATTTTTAGAGCAGTCCTATGCACACAATAATCAGTAAAGGTTGCGCCTTAGCTTTCATTAAGGGTAATAAATTGGCTCTTCAATTTTGTTCTATTCTAATTGACCGTCTGTCCATTCAGTGAAATTAGTGAAATTAATCCAAGCTTTATTCTTCCAGTTTTATGGAAACACCACCAAACCTACCTGAGTTTTGCAAATAATTGTGTCAATGTGCTTGAAAAAAAATCAGTCCGAAAGTAGTTACTGAATCTCTACTTGATTCACAGGATTATGGCTCCCATCCCCTAAGTTTAATAGAACTCAGTTTCAAGGAGCTGCAATCCAAGTGAGAATTGAAGATTAGCCAGGGAAAACTCAGAGAAAACAAGAGCTGAGAAAAAGAAATCCCTGCTACAGGAACTGCCATGATATTTCAATAGAAAAGACTCCAGGAGGAAATAGACTAACAAAGAAAGTGTAGTAGTATAGAATTTTGTCATACTGGTTCTTAAGTGGAAAAGGAGGAAACATTTCTTCCCAGGACAAAGCAAAGTCAGAATTTGATGAAAGACAGCAAGTCCAATCAGAACATGAGTAAGGAAGGATGAAAGGTGGGCGGGTGGTTAATGTAGACCCTCTAAAGTAATGAAGGGAGAAAGGGAGGGAGGGAGGGAGGAGAGAGAGAGAGAGAGAGAGAGAGAGAGAGAGATGCTGAGACTAATTCTCTAGGGACACAGAAATTTGCTCCCTAAAATCTTACCAGCACTTTACATCCTTGGATAAGAATGAAAAATTTTCCCTCAACCCCTGGATTTATGGGCCTTTTTTATGTATCTTTAAAACATGTCACTTCCCTTCTTCTAAGCCATTCCTCATGCCGAGCTTCTTGAGGGGAAAGTGGTAAATGAATAACCCATCCCTTCTTTATTGGTTCCATAATAGAGTTCACATAATTTTTTCCATTTATTTTCTTGTTATGTTTCAGGAACAAATCTTCCTAGCCAGGAGTCTGAAGTAGTATTTCATAGCAGTAAATTTAGCTCAGTAAAAGTACAGTTAATAATTGGGGATCTATGTGGATGCTTTCTTGATTAAAAATAATGAATTATTGGATGAAAATCCCTACTTTTTCCCTCACAAATGTTTACTGATATTGATGATAGAGACTTCGTGTTTTCAACAAAAAAGCCCTTTTGGACCTGATGATTCAGGGATAGGTAAATACTATATTATTTTTAAAGTATTTCTTGGAATTATAGAACACCCTCACTCATAAAACAGTGTTGCTTTCACTGTTTTTTCATTGTTGGAGATCATCCAGATGCTCAGTACTGGCCAGAGCTCTATAGAATGTGCCTGGGCTCATTTCCATGTTGAATGGGGCAGTATTCTTTGAAAATCTCAGGTATGGGGGTGGCCAAGATCATTTCTTTTTTTTTATTTTCTGTTCTTTTTTTAAACTTTTATTTAGTAAATATAAATTTCCAAAGTATAGTTTATGGATTACAATGGCTTCCCCCCCCCATAACTTCCCTCCCAACCGCAACCCTTCCATCTCACACTCCCCCTCCCATTCCATTCACATCAAGATTCATTTTCAATTATCTTCATATACAGAAGATCAATTTAGTATATACTAAGTAAAGATTTCATCAGTTTGCACCCACACAGAACATAAAGTGTAAAATACTATTTCTTAATTTAGTAAGCATTTCATGCACTCATGGACAACAGGTATTCAAAGATAGTTGTTTGGTATATACCTTGCTGTCATGAAAATATTCAAATTGTATTATTTAAACATTGTTAAACTGAGGTTGTTAATATAGGTGGGGTGATGAACTGAAATAAGTGATTATTATGCTGTATTAAACTTCAGTCCCACAACTAAGATCATATGGTTTGTGGATTGTTTTTTAAATAAATAATAATCTTATGAGTTGAGTTATTATTATCAGATATTCATATCTGTGATACAACATTTAGAATAGGATTAATTCTAAAGATTTATGGGTCAAATATTGCTTTCATGGAAGACATATTTGCTAAGGCACTTCACAATTTTTTTAAGTTCCAAAATGTATCCTGCCACAAATATTGACATTTGTACCAGTAAAAAATACTTCACTTTTATATCTGATACATTCATGGGCCGGCGCCGTGGCTCAACAGGCTAATCCTCCACCTTGCGGCGCCGGCACACTGGGTTCTAGTCCCGGTTGGGGCGCCGGATTCTGTCCCGGTTGCCCCTCTTCCAGGCCAGCTCTCTGCTGTGGCCAGGGAGTGCAGTGGAGGATGGCCCAGGTGCTTGGGCCCTGCACCCCATGGGAGACCAGGAAAAGCACCTGGCTCCTGGCTCCTGCCATCGGATCAGCGCGGTGCGCCGGCCGCAGCGCGCTGGCCGCGGCGGCCATTGGAGGGTGAACCAACGGCAAAGGAAGACCTTTCTCTCTGTTTCTCTCTCTCTCACTGTCCACTCTGCCTGTCAAAAAAATAAAAAAAAATAAAAAAAAATATCTGATACATTCACAGAAATAAATAATTGAAAGTTTTATGTAATGAAAAGCCATATTTATTCAAGTAGACATTTAAAATATAGTACAATTTTTGTAACCCTATATTGGAACTCTTGTTTTTTTTTTTTTTTAAATGCAAAAATCTCAGATAATAGAATTGGTTTTGAACTTAGTATTCCCTGACTGCACCAACATGATTGGTGGTTTTGTACTAAGAATTTTGTTTTCTCTATTTAGGGTGATCCTGGACTACCTGGAAACCCTGGTTATCCTGGACAACCTGGTCAAGATGGTAAGCCTGTGAGTACTGAAAGCTTAGTCATCTCCAGTACTGGGATCATAGTGATGAAGTATAAACTGTACTACACACAATTAGACAAGGAAGACTTTACTCAATACTGCAATAATACAGAAGACAGATTGGACTCAACCCTTCTGATACAAAGGGAAAGAGTGTGTTTGAATGTTGGGGTAGTGAATGGAAAAGCTGACCAGTGAGATGGAGTGCACTGAGTTCTTCCTCAATTTGAAAATCATTTCCTCTGTGATTAGAACATCTGTGTTTTCTGATTGATATCCATCAGTGTTAGGTTCCTATTCTCCCACAGAGACTGGAAGGTAGAGGTGCTGTTTCCCTTGTTGATTATAAGCGTCTGAGAAGGACAGTTCAGGTTGTAAGACATTCCTGTCTACACACTTTTAAATAGACTTACATCTTAAAGGAGCAGAGAAATAATTTATATGTTTTCTGAAGTAAATGCTCTATCAATGGGTCAGGAGCTACAGTAGAGTGAAAAAAATAAGACTACCTAAGTTTGGTCAAACCGAAAGGAATATCAAGGCCATTTTGGTCAATAGACTCAGCGTTCTAGTCGCTTTTTGGTTACCTTACTTCAAAATCTCATATGTCTCTGCTACATCTAAAATATCTTCCTATAAGTTTCAATATCATGAATTGGCTGGTGTGAAAATCTTGTCAGGGCAGGCGTTTTGCTAGTGATTAAGATGCCCACGTTTCACATTTTAGTGCCTGGGTTCAGCGCCCAGCTCTGGGTACTGCTATCTGCTCCAGTTGTCTGCTAATGCAGACGATGGGACATAACAGTGATGACTCACGTAATCAGATTTCTGCCACCCACATGGGATACGTGAACTGAGTTCACAATTTCTGACTTCAACCTTGACCCAGCCCTAAGATTGTGGGCACATGGGCATCAGCCAGCCTCTCATGTAAATAAATAAATAAATGCATTTAAAAAAATCTGTGGCAGGCCTTGTGGTACAGTGTGTTAAGCTCCTGCTCACAATGCCTGCATCCCACAACAGAGTGGTGGTTCAAGTCTTGGCTGCTCTGCTTCCCATTCAACTTTCTGATAATGCATCATGTGAGGCAACAGATGATGGCTCAAGTGCTTGGGCCCTTCTCACCTACATAAGAAACCTGGATGGAGTTTTGAGCTCCTGGCTAAAACCTGGGCCTGCTCTGGTTGTATTTCTCTCTCTCTCACTCTCTCGTGCTATGCTCTTCAAGTCGATGAAAATAAAATAAATAAACACTAAAAAATTTTGTATTTTCCCAGCATGGAAATATTCAAGTTAAAAATCTTAAAATTTAAAGAAAAAAAGCATTGATTTTTATTTGAAAGGACAAGAAACAGAGAGCATTCTTTCATATGCTGGTTCACTTTCCAAATGTTACAATAGTCTGTGTTCAGCCAGGCTAAAGCCGGGAGCCTGCAACTCAATTCAGGTCTATAGTTTGGATGTCAGGGGCCCAAGTGCTTGAAACATTTGCTGCCTCCAAGAGTGAGCATTAGCTTAAAAACTGGATCAGAAGCAGAGTAGCCAGGACTATGAGCTCAAATACTCCAATATGTTATGCAGGCTTCCCAAACAGCAACTTAACCACTGCACCAAATGCCCAGTCCTAAAAATCTTTTGCAGGTGATCTTATTTTCCAAAGAATATGTGTGCTAGAATAGACTTATAATATGACTTAAAAAAAAAAAGCAGTATCCTCTAAGCTTCAAAGAAACTTTAAAGGAAGCGCAAATCAATGTTAAAATATTTTTGGTAAATGTTTACAGGTAAGTCACCTGCCAACATATTTATAAGAGTAAGGACATGTTAGGGATTAGCTCTTGAATGTTAAATAATTGCCACCCAAAATGGTATCTCCTTAGGAACTTTCTGTATCATGAGACAATAACTCTACCATGAAGGAATGGGAAGGTTTGTATTCTGAGTAAATGTTATCAAGAAATGAAAGAACCATTGTCCTAAAATTAAATCCCAAATACTGTAATCATCAAGGTGGAAGTTTCTTAAGTCTGTGAGAGAGGTTTGCTAACAAATTTAATACAAAAAATAGAGTCCACTTTCGACAAAGAGGTGATAAGTGAGGCCTTTTGCACCAGTGAATGGGAAAGGGTTCAACAAGTAGGTGGTCCTCTCTAGAGAGAGCCAGAGAGGCCAAAGAGGTAACCCAGAGGTGGCCATCTAGAGCTACAGTAAACGATGAGCTGCTGCATGATTGGGGCGGCTTTCTCAGCTGACCTGCTGGATTCATTCTGAATGTGATGGTAATTTTGAGCTTTTGAAAGAGGAAGTGATTTGCTTTGCATAAGATATAGAAGGAAAAATATGAATATTATCTAGGGAGTATATTATATGAGTCTGAGAGTAGAAGAAGGAGGATCACGTATGAGGTTATTTCATGATTCTACTTGAAAAGTAAGAGTGGCTTGGAGTGGAAGGATGTGGAAGAAGAGAGGAAAAGGGATCACTAGAGTACTGGATTACTTTTCAATGTAAAGTTGGCCAGAACTTTTGATGAATTTAGGTATGAGGTGTGAGAGGAGATGTCAAAGCAGACGCAAAGTATTTTAGCTTGAGTAACTGGATGCATTGTGGTTCGATTTACGGTACTGGGGAAGACTCAGGCATAGGTGTGTCTTGCGAAAAGAATTGAGAATACATTTTTGGATATGTCAAAGGTGCCCAGTTGGGAGTCGTCATGTAGATATATCTTTTTTTTTTTTTTTTTTGACAGGCAGAGTTAGACAGTGAGAGAGACAGAGAGAAAGGTCTTCCTTCTGTTGGTTCACCCCCCTCCCCCAATGGCTGCACTGTGCTGATCGGAAGCCAGGAGCCAGGTGCTTCCCCTGGTCTTCCATGCGGGTGCAGGGCCCAAGCACTTGGGCCATCCTCCACGGCCTTCCCAGGACACAGCAGAGAGCTGGACTGGAAGAGGAGCAACCAGGACAGAACTGGTGCCCCAACCAGGACAAGAACCTGGAGTGCCAGCGCTGCAGGCAGGCCTGGTGAGCTGGGGTGCTGGCCAATGTAGATGTATCTAAAACCATGTAAATGGATGGAGTGTAGAGCGTGAGTACCGATAAAGAGAAGGGGGCAGTTGAATGAGCTTTGGGCTAGGAGGAGAATGATTCAGCCAAGGAAATTGGAAAGGACTGATCAGTGAAGCACAAGACTAGATGAGTGTGGATTCCAAGTGAGAAAATTATTTCAAATAGGAGGTCATTGGTTGGATCAATGTGGTCAAGGGGTCAAAAAAAGTGACACCCCTGATTAGACTATTACATTTGCTGTGTGGAGTAATTGAAGACCTTGGTAAATAGGATTTCATTCAGGGAGAGAGCAAAAGCTTGGCAGAAAGGATTCAAGAGGGAATGGGAGATAGGAAAATGGTGAGCATTTATAAACATGTATGTTCTTCTAAGGACATAAAGAGAAACAAAAATGAAGATACTTCTCTTATGGCCTCTGTGACTTCTTTCCTAATTACACTGGGTGAAAAGATTTTTATAAATAAGAACCTTGCTCCTCCTGGAGACCCCTTTCCTGGGAGCTACTCTCTGACTGGAAGCTGAAGTGCTGTACTAATTCCAGTGCAGATACCCTTCATAAGCTGATCTGTCATCTGCTGGTATCTTAGAATGACACAGTGCTCCCCTGAGGGCCTTTTTTTTTTTTTTTCAGTAATGAAAAGTCCTGAGCAATGAGTAGAAATGAGTTGCTGAGAAGCCTTTTGGCAGGTTTTTTATTTTTATTTTTGATTAAATATATTCCTATACATGAAGTATCAAAGACTATGTAGCCTGATATAGTGATCATGGATATTAGTCTATGACTCTGATTTAAATTATAATAGACTTAGTGCTTCATCTCATCAGTGTATGTATATATGTGCTTTTGTGTACATGCATATGATTTTCTATTTAAAGCTATTTAGTATCAAACACCAGTGAGTGTGATATATGCAGAATAATGGCTTCTCAATTCGTACATGTCCTACTTCCAAAGAACTGTGAACATGTTACCTTACCTGACAACAGTGATGTTGCAGATATAGTTAATGTAAGGATCTTGAGATAGGGAAATTATTGTTAATTACCTATGTGGCCCAGTGTTGTAGAATGAGTATTTAGAAGAAGGAGCCAGAGTGTCAGAGTTGGAGGGTTATTGATGATGAGAAAGGGGAGATCAGAGTGCAATAGCCATGAGTCAGCATTTGTAAGCAGCTTCTGCAAATGTACTTCAAAATGTTTCTTTTAGTATTTTAGTATTAAGTGATGTTTAAGATTGAATGATATTTATTTTGGTACAAAATTTTTTTTTAACTTTTATTTAATGAATATAAATTTCCAAAGTACGACTTATGGATTACAATGGCTTCCCCCCCATACCGTCCCTCCCACCCACAACCCTCCCCTTTCCCACTCCCTCTCCCCTTCCATTCACATCAAGATTCATTTTCGATTATCTTAATATACAGAAGATCAGCTTAGTATACATTAAGTAAGGATTTCAACAGTTTGCTCCCACACAGAAACATAAAGTGAAAAATAATAGATGATTTTTTTTTTAAATGATGATGAAATCAGAGCAGACCTATTGTCATGTTTAATCCCAGTGAGAGTCAAGTTGGGAATTGATAATTTCTTTTTTTTTTTTTTTTTTTTTTTTTTTTTTTTTTACAGAGGATCAGTTTAGTATGCATTAAGTAAAGATTTCAACAGTTTGCACCCCCATAGAAACACAAAGTGAAATATATTGTTTGAGTACTCGTTATAGCATTAAATCTCAATGTACAGCACATTAAGGACAGAGATCCTACATGAGGAGTAAGTGCACAGTGACTCCTGTTGTTGACTTTACCAATTGACACTCCTGTCTATGGCATCAGTAATCTCCCTATGCTCCAGTCATGAGTTTCCAAGGCTATGGAAGCCCTCTGAGTTCTCCGACTCTTATCTTGTTTAGACAAGGTCATAGTCAAAGTGGAGGTTCTCTCCTCCCTTCAGAGAAAGGTACCTCCTTCTTTGATGACCTGTTCTTTCCACCGGGATCTCACTCACAGAGATCTTTTGCCAGAGTGTCTTGGCTTTCCATGCCTGAAATACTCTCATGGGCTTTTCAGCCAGATCCGAGTGCCTTTAGGGCTGATTCTGAGGCCAGAGTGCTATTTAGGACATCTGCCATTCTTTGAGTCTGCTGAGTATCTCACTTCCCATGTTGGATCACTCTCCCCTTTATTTATTCTATCGGTTAGTGTTAGCAGGTACTAGACTTGTTTATGTGCTCCCTTTGACTCTTAGTCCTTTCGTTATGATCAATTGTGAACTGAAATTGATCACTTGGAATAGTGAGATGGCATTGGTACATGCCACCTTGATGGGATTGAATTGGAATCCCTGGAACAAAAATTTTTGAAGTCTGTGTATGATTTTGTTATTACATGCATGACCATTAGCTTTTTAAAGAGCGGTTGTGTACATCTATCTCAATTTTTTATACCAAGATAAACTTAATCTTTTCATATCTTTTTTTCTATGAACTTTTGGGAAAGAATAAATCCTCTCCTGGAGTCTCTAGATGAAGGATGCTCTGCTGACACCTTGAATTTAGCTCTTTAAGATCCATTTTGAATTTCTGAGCTTCAGAATTATGAGCTAGAAGATAATAAATTAATCTGTGTTTCAAATAATTTGTCATGGTTGAAACAGGAAACTGTTAAACCAGCCTAAATGCTGATTTCCCATTGTGTGGATTTTTCTTAAATATCCCCCACCCCCTGTTTCTTTCCCTCTGCAGGAGACATGAGGTTGGGTGGCCAAGCAGGAAGAGAAAGAGAGCCTGGAAGCCAGAACAGCTGAGGGTCATTAGTATGTGTCCAGAGCCAGCACCCAGCAGGGGTGGGAAGGTGTGGGTGGAGCCTCTGGCTGGCTATGAGAGCCATCTGGACCAAGGAAACTCAGATGGAACAATTAGAGGGGAATTCTGCTTTGTTTGGATTTCGTTCTGTGCAATCCCCCTCAATAAGCAATTTGATTCTCTTTCACACATTATAACCAGGCCAAGTCAACTGAAGCTTTAAATAGGAAATTATTCCACTCTGGAGACATGAATTTTCATAAGGAAAGTGAATTCAATAAAAATCAGAGAGCTAAGTCATATCATTCCATTTCTTTCTTATTTCTTAATCAGGTAAATAACTTCTATCAGTTTAAGATTTGAATTCTTTTATCATTACAAAAGAGAGGCAGAGGAAATATTTAAATATCCTGCTGGGTAATTCAGAGTAGTGCAATTACTAAAGGCTTTATACTGATATGGCATTGATTTTTCTTAAAAAAAAAAAAAAAGGCCATATGTGGAAACATAAACTGACTAGTTTATTATTTTGTAGACTTTTCTTGTCATTATTAGTTACTCTCCATGAAATAAAGCATTTTTACTTAAACAAAAGCCCTTGCTGGTCACTGCAGGGATTGGATCTGGATCTGGTTTGTTCTCTAGTCAGCAAAATTGCTTTGCTTCTATGGGACTCAGTTTTTTCACCTGGACAATGATAAGATGGTGTCTAATGAGATCTAGATTCTGTCCAGTTTATTTCTAAGAGTCCATGGAAGCCATCATGTTTGCTAAGAAATAAAGGTGAAAGATACTAAGCTGTTCATTCTGGAGATGATTTTATATATCCATGACCTCAAGAGGTGCGTTGGGAAGCCTGGCTGCACCTTGCCACCATAGATAAAGCAGTGAGTTATTCAAGGGGTCACACTCAGTGATTCAGTGTCCTCCTTCTCCTGCTCCCCTTAAGTGTGGCATTAAGTAGTCTTAAAAAGAGGTCTACTTCTATGAGACATTAAACCTCACCAAGTGATAGTCGGCCACAGGCAGAAAATTTCAAAATTCTGTGACTATAAAATCACCCAGTATAAATGTGTGGAAGGGAAAGATTTGTGGGAAATGGATTTGGATAGGTAGGAAGGACAATGGAAGGAAGAGCACAGAGTCCCTTAGGCCATTGTGGTGACCTTAGCTTTCTGTTAAAGTGAGCTCCACAGGCTACAGAAGTGACAGGATCTAACTCATTTTTAAAAGAAAGTACTCTGGCTTTGGGGATGAGAACAGAGAGACGCAGGAGGCTATTGCAATAACCAAGTTGTGACATGATGGCAGCAAGGATCAGGGTGAGCAGTGTTAAGGTGAGCAGAACTGCTTACATTCTACATTTTGAAGATAGAGCTGCCAGGACTTGCGAATGAGTTAGATGTGGATTTGAGAAGGAGAAGTCAAGGTAGACTAGTTTTGTGGAAGAATGAGGTGATGGCATCAGGAGTGTAGCTTTGGATATGTTAAATGTGTATGAGTAGAAATTTTAAGTGGGTAAATGAATATAGAAGTTTGGCATTCAGGGTAATTTCCATTTTGGGGGGTGTCCTTTGTTTTCTGTAGGGGTGATGGTATTTTTCATATAGAGCAATATGATCTCATGCTTCAAGAGAATTAATCCATTAAATATATGTTATGAATATGTCTTCTGACTACTCATTTGCTTTATAATTTTGTTTTTAAGTTTAGAAATGTAAACATATCTTTCAGTGTTATTTATTCTTTTTAAGCATGAACTACCCTACTATATGCTTATTTAATTTGTTGTGATGTTTAATGGCTTTTAGTTCTTGATTTCAATAGAAATGTATTGCAGCACTTAGAGTGACCTGAGGATCCAAAAAGATATGGGAAACTTAGAGAATGGACAATTCTAGCATAGTGAATTTCAACCTGAATAAATATATGGCTGTTAACTTGAAAATGAGATGTTGTTTAATCTTGGCAAGAAAGAGTTCAGCATATATATAATGGGGCTGCCTAAAAGGCTGGTGCAATTTTTGGCAGTTAGGTAATATGAAATGTTTATATTGAGGAAGATGACAGCACTGCCCATGGAGTGTTAGATCTGGTTTAGGACTCCACATTTAGGGCCATTTAGCAGCTGGAATTCCTTCAGCAGGAATAACTAGGAGAGTATAAGAACTCAGAAGGCAGACTATGAGGGAGGATTTACTGAACTGCTTGTGTCATCCACGTGAGGGGTACTGTTTTCAGATATCCAGTTGTTCAGATGGTGGAGAGTAGGGGAAAAATGGGAGGAGAACTATCACTTAGACTTGCAGACTACTGACGGAGGTAATAGTTAGTAGTAAAACAAGCAGGACCCATGAGGCAAAACTCTTTATGCTTTCCTCCTTTCAGACCCTTAACTGAATATGGTGTCAGTTGAGGGCTCAACAATTTGAGAGCAGTGGGGAATTTGGTTCTATTTGTCATGAAAATTAAAGAACTGGAGAATGGGATACATTAGAATAAAAACAAAAGGAGTGGCTAGAAGAGAACTAAAAGTGGCAGCTTAATTATCAAACATTCTTCTAGAGAGAACAGTTCCTACCTGAATTCTCATTTCACCTCATTCTGGGTTTCTTAGCAACAACATTTATTTTCTTATTTTATTCCACTGACATTAATCTCTCTCAACAACCTCTCCCCAACCTCAGCCCAGTTAAAATATGGCCTATTAGTCTTGAATAAATTGTCCTACTCTTTGGGTAGTTCTCTCTTTTCTCTAATGAAATGTCCTTTAAAACTTACATCTTCATAAAGCTTTTTTTTAAAATTTTTTTTTATTTGACAGATAGAGTTAGACTGAGAGAGAGAGATAGAGGGAGACAGAGAGAAAGGTCTTCCTTCCATTGGTTCACTCTCCAAATGGCTGCAATGGCCAGCGCTGCCAGGAGCCAGGTGCTTCCTCCTGGTCTCCCATGCGGGTGCAGGGCCCAAGCACTTGGGCCATCCTCCACGGCCTTCCCAGGCCACAGCAGAGAGCTGGCCTGGAAGAGGAGCAACCAGGACTAGAACTGGCACCCATATGGGATGCTGGCGGTGTAGGTGGAAGATTAACCAAGTGAGCCACGGCGCTGGCCCCCATAAAGCTTTTTTAAACAAAGATTAACTGATTAGCTCATTCATTTTACTAAAACACTGTCCTATAGAAATCATATGTGGATCTTTCCCCATTAGTCTGACATGTCTTTTAAATTGATTATTTGTATTTTATATATTATGTGTAGCATATACAATAATAATAGTTTATGTGTAGATAAATATATATATATAAGTATATATATATACACCAGTGTACCAGTGTTTGTATATAAATTAAACTCTTCAAGGAATTGTTCAGTAACACATCTAGCATTTCTGATTTTAAAGATAAATTTATGCTTATCTTGTATATTCTTTTGATCATTATCCATATGAATATAGGGCTGTCTCTATCATAGTTCTTATTTTCATTGCTGGTTGGGTCAATAAATATTCATTAGTTTATTTTCTTATTAGTCATTCTTTCATTCATTTACTTATAAGCTTTACATTTGTTGGATGTTTACTGTGTTTCTAAAACTCTTTTAAGCTTCCAATACTTTGGGTGGAGACGATAAATACAGACACATTGTATTGGGTAATGGTAGGTACTATGGAAAAAATATAGCAGCACAACAGGAGAAGGAAAGAGGTAAGCTATTGGTTACCTATGTTGTTTTGATATAAAAAGCATAGTTGTTAAAAATGTAGGTTGTAATGTAAGAATTGCCAAAAATAGAATAGGCTACCTTAAAAAGTTGTGCATTCTCCTCTTTTATAAGCTTGGAACAACTTTGAGTATAATCTTAGGAAAAATGGCAATTTGTCAATGTTTAACTAAAATATGTGACTCTAAGATTTTAGTTCTATTTGCAGAGATTATTTGTCAAAAGTAGGCAGTGTTTTTCACTTGTGTGCTTCGCTCAAGGCAAATTATTATAGGAAATCAGATGATGTTGCTTTGTTTTTGTCACCAGTTCACCTTTCCTAAGGCAGAGAGGATTACATTTAGATTAAATTTCATTTGTAGTCAATGTGGTTTTCTTTGATGGAGAGATTGTGTTTCCTCCCCAGCACCTTATATAGATTTAAATGTCAAATATGCTTTTTAAATTATTTCATAAAATATTTTTGTGCTACTTTATATTTAATAATCAATTAAATTAAATTTTCCCCTAGAATCCCTCTTACATTAAGTGCTATCATCTGCCATCCCACTGCCTAGGAACTTAGTCATACCTCCACAACTCAAAATTCCTCATCCCTGAAAACCCATTGTTAATTTAGATGAAACAAACTGCATGTGGACTCAGGTTATACCTGCCATTCAGTGTCCTCTGCAGGAACAGCTCTCCCGTGTGGTTTATGTGCTTTCACTTGTCCCTCATCATCTATCCTCCATAGGGTAGCAGGTGATCTTTTCAGAGCACAAGTCTGGTTGTGTGACATCCTGCTTTAAATTGCTTTAGTGGCTTAGAAAAGGATCAAAGTTCTTCGTAAGCTATGCATGCAACCTCCAATCTACTGTCCCAGTCTTGTCTTGTTCCTCTCTTTCTGGCTCTGTGAATTTGGTTCACCGGGTCTTGTGGCAGGACATACTGAAAGGCGTCCTTTTGTGCACTGTGCTTCCTTTTGCATCCCTTTGATTTTGTCTCCGGGAAAGCATCCCAGCAGTGCCTGCTTTTCTTCACTTCCATTGCATCTCCATTCTTTCTTGGGACATAGCTCAGATGTCACCTGTTAATTACTTGATTAATGTCACCTATTAATCCCATAAGTGAGCAACCAATTAAAGCACATAAATGACTTGAATATAGGTTAGGCAGTTAAGAAACTGGTTTCTATATTAGTTGTATGTAGAAAGACAAAGACATGAATTTTCTTGGAGTTTAGTTGTATAGAGCTATAAAGTCTGCCAATGACTCAGAGAATCCAGAGAGGACATTAAAAATACAAACTTGATTTTCATTGCATAGTTACCCTGGCTGTGTACCAGAGTATAGGTTGGAATTCTGGGAAACTTTGAAGACAATTCTATTATACAATAAACTTTAAATCACATTCTTTCATTTTCTAAGCAAGGTTTACATCCTAATGATTTCTCTGGACTTTGTTCTCACTTTAAGTTTAGAATATTTAAGGAAAACCAGTATGTCTACCATCCTTTCTACTTTTAAAAAGGTATATGTTTACATTGGCAGAGTGTTTTATGGGATCATTACTAGATTTAGAAGAAATGATGGACCTTGCAAATTTGAGGATTTTATTTTCTTAATTTTCATTTCACTGCTATACATCTTTCTTGGAGCATTGTGACTATGAATCATGGAAGATAATTAAATTGATTTTGTATTCTTCAACCCTGCAATTTGGCAATGATAATATTTTTTCCTAAAAATGACTCATTTATAAAGAGACTCTCTGTGAACATGGAAAAGACATAAATACTGCAAGAAATTTTGCAGATGGGGGTAGGGTAGATATTTAGACCTGTTGATAGTTGCAGTACTAAAATTGAATACCATTAAGCAAAGATCATAAGAAATATATAGTTCTACAATGAAACAGAAACTCATGTTCAGAAAAGTAAACCTCTGTAAGCTACATGTAAAAGCTTATCATTTTTCCAGCTTTAGGGCATTTTTCTTTTCTTTTTTTTTTTTTTTTAGTATATCCCGCTATGAGTCAACCAATGTTTTATTTCTTGCTCCTCTTGGAAATTGTTCTGTGTTATAATACTCCTCCCTGTTAACCATTATTTCCCTGATTTTTAGTCCAGAAATTATTTTTCTGAATTTCACCCAATCTCTTCTGGTGTTTTGCCCTGGGATTCCCCCAGTTTGGATGTGTCTTTGATTTTCTTTATTTTGTTATTGAGCATGTTTCCTCTAGCTTCTAAAATAATCTTGACTTTCTTTACACAACTAATATCTCAAGAATGTATCTCATTGTAAATTTGAAAAAAAAAATGTGCTATATTATTCTGATAATGTGGGGAGCTTTTATTCTTTTATCTAGTATTTCTTTTAAGATTTATTTCTTTATCTGAAAGAGTTACACAGAGAGAGGAGAGGGAGAGATAGAGAGGGAGAGGGGAGAGAGAGAGAGAGAGAGAGAGAGAGAGAGAGAGATATTCCATCTGTTGTTTCACTCCCCAACTGGCTGCAATGGCTGGAGCTGTGCTGATCTGAAGCCAGGAGCTAGGAGCTTCTTCTGGGACTCCCACATGGGTACAGGGGCCTAAGCACTTGAGCCATCTTCCATTGCTTTCCCAGGCCAAAGCAGAGAGCTGTATTGGAATTGGAGCAGCCAGGACTTGAACTGGTACCCATATGGGATACCAGCACTGCATGTGGCGGCTTTACCTGCTATGCTACTGCACCAGCCCCTTTTATCTAGTATTTCTAAAGATGAAATAGTCATTATAAAATACACTGTAAGCATGCTTGTATGTTCAGTATTGTATTAAGTCTTTATGAAATGGTTAAGTCATAATGATGATTCCAGAGCCTGCCTTCTTGAATGCACCAACAGTGATTTTAAGCCTTTGCAGTACCATTCTGAAAAATTGTTCTCATGGTTTTATAAAATAGTCTTTGAGACTGAAGAAAATGATGAAAATTTCATTCACTAAACTCCTAACATATGCCACATGTTTCCACCTGTGACTCCATTTCCTTCTCTTCAAAAGTGTAGTAGATAATATTATCCTAACCTGTGGTACAAACTGAGCCTTTGCTAGGCAATGTGACTTAGCCAAAGCTTCACAGAAAGTAGAAGGAGAGGCAAAAATCCAGTCCAAGGTCTTTTCCAACTTCAAAATTCATTGTCTTTCCACTTCACTGTGTTACCTCCCAGGACTTGGGATTTGATGACTCTGCCTGAGGTCGTATTATGAGTCAGAGTTGAGCTGGGAACACAGTCCAGGGCATCTCCAAGTCCTTTAAATCCATTAAAGTGCAATGTGTCCTCCATGACAAAGACATCATATCAACCTCTTCGAAGAGGACAGACATCACAGCAGCTTGTTAACTTTTAAAAAGTAATAAAGCAGATATGGCATTTGGCTTGGCTTTTGAAAAAATGTGAAAGAAAAATAATTCAATAAATGTGAACTTTGCAGATGACTGGCCATTTTGATCAATAGCCAATCTTCGTGACAACTTTCTTTTGAGGAATTTAATGAACATTCCTTTCTCTGGGCACTCAGAATTCTAAACAATTTAAAAATAGTCTGGAAAAATGGACTTCTTTGAATGTGATGAGTCATTCAAGAATGATCAGATCTGATTTCCCATGAAGCACATTCTGTAGAGGGTATTCCCACTGAGTCTATTGACTTACTAGCTATATAACTGGGCAAGTTACTTAACCCTCCATGCTTTCGTTTCCTTGTCTGAAAATGGCAATGATTTAGAACCCACATTACCAGGTAATGTGGGGTTTATTTGAATTAATGTATGTGAAATGCTTAGTGTGGAACATATGATAAATACTATAAATCAGTGTTGTTACTGTTTTTCCCAATTACAATAGCTTGTGTTAAATCATGTTGGATTTTCCAGAGGGAGCATAATGTTTTAAAAGATCTGCAGGATTTCTTGATGGAGGCATATTAAAGTAATTTAGCTATGTTCATTGCTATCAGTCAGGATTCAGATTCAGTTTCAGGACTTCTTCCAAAGTCTTTGAAAGAAATAGTTTCAGGGCTAAGCAGAAAGATAGCAATGTAGGGCTGACCCAAATTTGTATAGATTGAGTTTTTTCTGTCTTTTGACTGATCTTGAGAATATCAAACACTTGCTATTACTAAAAGTTTCAATTTGCTACTGGAAACTGCACAAATGTAAGATGGTGAGAGGTTGTGTACAATTGTATGCAGTTTGAATAACTTAGATTTCTCCCACTGCTGCATCAACAAAAATCTGCCCAACAATGTGTACAATGCTGTAATTCTTAGATGAATTAGATCTGGTTCCTGACTTGAAGGGGGTTTGCAATCCAGTGACACAGAACTGGTGCCACCCAGAGAGCAGATGGTGAGTTTGAACATTACAGGCTGTTTTATATGACATATGGAGAGGTTGATTATGGAACTCTTTGTTTGCTGGTGAAGCGAAATGTCTAAAGATTGGACAAAGGAACTCAAGAAAAAATTCTGGATCTTAGACATCACACAGAAAGCATAATGTTATACCCTGTGAAAAACTGAATGAAAATTGTACAATCATCATCATTCTGGAAGGAACTGACATAGCATTTTACCAAAAAAAAAAAAAAAAAAAAAAGAAACGTTAGCGCATGTAAAAAAAGAAAATCTATAATGTAAGACTTATTCAGAGACAATCATTATTATTGTTAGAGCTAGCAAATAATATTAGAAGGAATATTTGAAAATGTGAGTGTAAATAAGGGAATTATGAATCTCTAAAATTACAGTTATAAATATACCAACATGTGAATGGATGAATATGAAGGTCAAAGTAGGCACCCATGGATAGCCATGTGGAAATGTAGCTTTTGGATTAATGAATGAAGATGTAATTGGAAACATTAATGAGATATGTGTTAGCACTGTTGGCAATAGATACCTATATCCAAATAGTAAGAAAGATTGAATCTGAATAGAATGGTAAGTGTGTTTATAGGTGCCAGATGGTCCAAGTTAATGTTATTGTCATTCTTGAAACATAGATAAAGTTTGCGGCCTGCAAGTTTCTTTGGAGATTTTAACTGCCATGTGTTGAGTAAACAATGCATAGTTTGCCTCTATCTAAAAAGTTGTGCTACTTTACCAAGGGTCCAGTTTCTGGAGGGATGTGTAAGATGCAATGGAGATAAAATTGACTCCTCTGGTCTTCTGACCTTCAGTGGACAGCTCTGTGTTGGAGAATGATATGTCACAGCCATATTCTTGGATTTAACATCAGCAGCTTTCTAAAATAAGCAATCCAAAGATTGTTATACAGTTCATCTGAAGATTAACATTCATCAAGGTTTTAATTTATTCCAGGGATTAACTCAGTTGGCCATTTATCAAGTAGTTTAAAAATGTGATACATTTGTTTAATGTTCCAATCTTAAGTGTTTTCTCTTGAGTACTGTGTTTCCAACATACAGAACATTTCTTTGAGCTCTCTATTTTCAACCCAGAGCTTTCCACTTAATTTAATCTTTTGAATATTTTTATTAATATGGAAGACCTTTTCATGTATTTTTATAGATTTTATAAACATTGAAGGATTTGAATTGCTTATTAAGCATTTGATGTTTTGTTAGTTTTATTTCTTAAACAGTTGCTAAATGAAATTTTAGGTGTAAAAAGCTTGAGACAGAAGGGAATCATAAAGTAGAGAGCTTCATTTTTGTAAATACAAAGAAATGTTAATTGTTTCATGTTTATTTTTCTTTAGGGGTATCAGGGAATCACAGGATCACCAGGTGTTCCAGGATCTCCAGGAATACAAGTATGTGATCTGTTTGTAAACATTTTAGAAAATTCAACTCTAGGAAACTAAAAAATATAATTAACAGAATTTCATTTTGTGTTTAATTTAGGGACCTCAAGGACTGCCAGGTTACAAAGGAGAACCAGGGAGAGATGGTGGAAAGGTAAACATGCAAAATTGATGGTTTTAATCACTCAAATATAATAACAGGATTATCCTTGATGGCTGCCTTTCAGTAATGTTTGCCTTGGTGAATTCAAGATTCATGGACTCAGAAATTTGTTGGTGACCATTGACCAATAAAGCTCATACAAGGCATTTATAATTTGATGAAAGTGCTCAACAACAGATGACCACTGTTGGATGAAGCAGACATTGGCATGGATTGGATTCCATGTTCTGTCCTGTTGTTAAGCTCTGTGTGGTGCTACTCTGTGTAGCTAGAACTAAAATATGCACATTAGTGTCAGATAACCCAATGCCTGCAGGTCCAGCTCCAAATCGATATTTACCGAGAAGGGGGTCTCTTGTCATACACTGCTCCCATAAGTTTTCAAACAAAAATTTATGTTACAGGCTCTTTTATTACAGCACTGAGATTTTCCATACTTCCCATTTAAGTACATATTCATTAAATGTGTTCCCTAGATAGTCAGAGACTACTAGCTCTGATAATTTGTCCATGTCCAAGGTGCCCTTTGATTTTCTTGAATCCCTAAGTGATTTTATTAGCTTCATCCCTAGAGTACAGCCTTGTTTCCAGAATCTTTGAGGCATTCGGATGTGTCCTGATTTAAAAAAAAATTACAATAAACCTACAATAATTTTAAACTTCCAACTTTGCAAAAGTCTTATGTTTTACAAATAATGTTCTCAGCATTCACATCAGAGAAACACTGATGAAGACTTTATCCACTTGGTGATTTGATGGTTGCTCATGTTGATTTCAGAAAATTATATATCTCTGGAACCAAATTTTAAACTTTCAAGCGGTATAATTTTTGGCAAGTTACTGAATGCTTATTGTATATGAAAGTACTTAGTGTGACTCCTAGCACAGGTTTTTTTGTTGTTGTTGTTTTGTTTTTGTTTTAAATAAAGGGTTGCTTTTGTTCTGTTTTCTTCATCAGGTTTAGTGATAGTTGGGATGTGTAGCATGACGGGAGCTAATATGTATCATTGGGATGTCATGAATTATTGCATTCACCAGGGCAAATAGGAGGATCAGTGCCTGAAAACAAAACAGAAGATGGAATAGATGAGGGTAGATTGATAAAATGGGGAGAGTGATGGGTGGTAAAGCAGGATAGTTGATCTAATTCTCAAAGAAGAATGAAATCCTCTTGGCTACTGAGGGGCCCAGGGGCCTCTATGAGTCCTTTAAGCACTGAGCAATCTCAAACACAAACAGTCTGATTTTTGGGGAAAAAAATACATAACATTGCTTATGTGAATGAATATGTCTATGAATGAATGAGTGCATTTGTTTTTCCTCTTAATTGAGTTTTAGAGCTTAGATATAAAAAGGAGACTTTTTATTCGTATATCCTAAAAGAATTGGAGTAAACTTTTATGAGAAAAGATGTGCTTTTTTTGAAAAATCACAATATAGCTGGAGTGGGTACTATGGCACTGAAGGTTAAGCCATCACTTGAGAAGTTCCCATCGCAGGTGAGAGCACCTGGTTCAAGTCCTGGCTTCTCCTCTTGTATACAGCTCTTTGCTATGCACCTGGGAGACAGAAGATGATGGCCCATGTGCTTGGGTTCCTGCCTACCCACAGAGTTTCTGGCTCCTAGGTTAGGCCTGGTCCAGCCCTGGCTGTTGTGGACATTTGGGAGTGACCTAGCAAATGTCTCTCCTCTCTGTTACTCTTTCAAATAAATAAATAAATGTCTTTTAAAGAGAGTGAGACACAGCATGACTATTTATGACTGTTTGCAATTTTTTTACTTATCCTAATTTATCTTTAAAGGTATGGAGATGGGTTTTCAATCTAGCAGTTAAAAACACCCACATCGTGTATCAGAGTACCTGGAATTGATGCCCATCTCCAACTTTCTGCTAGATTTCTGCAGATTCTGACAGGCAGTGGTGATGGCTCAAGTAACTGGGTCTGTGCCACCCTTACAGGAGACTTGAATTGCTCCTGACTCCCAACTTCAACTCCTGCCAGGCACCATTGTAGGAATTCAGAGAGTGAACCTGCAAATAGGGTGCTTACTTGTGCTTTCTCTCTTTCTCTCTCTCTCTCTCTCTCTGTGTCCCTCTACATCTCTCTTCATCTCAAAAAAATAATCTTGGTATTTCTGCTTTTTTACTTGTTGAAAATTATGGAGAGTGGTATATTAAGCCAGTGACTATAAAGTAAATTGAAAGTATGTTATTGCAAAAATTAAAGGAAAAAAGGTAAAAAGGTGGCATTGAGGGATGGGTGGAGGGAGGGAAGTGTGATTATCTTCTTAGAATTGTATCTATGAAATATATGAAATCTATTATTTTTATATTAATAAAAATTTTTAAAAATAATAAAAAGAATCAAAGAATAACAGTAATTCTGCTAGTATTATCTTTATTCTATTGTTTTGGGTCATTATACTAAATTTTAAATATGGAGGTGTGAATGTTACAAAGCCATGCCTTTAATTGGATAAGATAACTAAGTTGTATGTTTCAACATAAGCCTCTGTTTTCAGACCAGCAATGATTGCATTTGGAGTTGGTGTTTTCCTGAGGTTCATTGTCAAGGTTAAACTCATTTGACACAGTCACCATGGGCCTAGAATCTCTTGTGGTATCTTCCCAGCTCCTTCCACATATTCCAGTTGGCTTTTGACAGTTCATTACCCAGAATTAAAGTAATTTAGTGAGTTAGGTAAAAGTTTTTCCTTGATTGTTCTACTATAATACATGATCTTCAGAAATGAGAAGGTTACAAAATATACCCCTGAGATGGCTTTGACTTGTGGCTGTGCAAGATGCTTTTTCCAGGCATCACACAGTGGCCTGTGGGAGACTGTTCCACCCAATACTGTTCTCTGTTAGGATATTTTCCCAGAATAATTTCCATCTTGTGGCTTTTCTCTAAAGACTCCCACATTAGGAGTTTCCACTTACGATAATTAAAACTATATCCACTTTCTTGCTGACTTTGTTCTCCGTATATCAGATGATAAATGTCTTTAGTTTTTTTTTTCTTAATGAATTTACTGTCAAAAGGAACGTTCAGCAAATTATCTTCAATTGATATCTCATTTTATTACATGCTTTAAAAGTATTCTTTGAAGTCTAAAAAAACCATTGAATACTTTCTCACACCTAAGGAGATCTAATATATTTAAATTGTGTGGAAAAAAACTTATGTTACTCCTTGTTGAATTTATAAATTTTCAAATTGACATGAAACTTTTCTGTAGAAAATTCAATTCTGAGATGCAGTTAATATTAATAATTGACTTTTTAGCTTATCTAGACTTTGTTCCAATTAATTAATTGTTTTTTTTCTGGACTTAAGAAATAAGATGTATTGATTATATATAAGATATCATTATTGAATGAACCATCCACTTTATTTGTCTTTGTAAGAACATTTAACATTTAAGTGGTCTCTTCAGAACCTCAGTTTCTCATTGCTCTCACGGTTTAGACTTCCTTCCTTACGTAAGTCTCATATTTCTGGCCTTCCAGTGTCAAAAGACTGAGTTGTTTTTTAGTGATTTCTTTTACAACCAATGTATGTTTTGAGAGAGCAGTAATAGAGAACTAAATTTAAAACAAAAGTTTTTAGGGGATAATATGTTGGAATTTAGTATGTTAGTGCTGATAGTTCTTAAAATACTCCTAAAGTTTTCCAATTAAAAAGAAGTGCCTCCTTGTCCTGCTTTTCCAAAAAAAAAGGAGGATAATCTATACATGTAGCTTTCTGGTAGCACCATGCCTCAAACACTGTGTGTGTATGTGTGTGTGTGCTCACGCATGAACATGCATGCATATTTTGTACATGTATGTATAATTTGGGGACTTAAGGCAGGCACTTGTTACATGATCAGTTATGAATTCAGATTGCTAATCTCCTAAACCCTGCATTTTAATTTCTTTAAATCCCATTTTCATCTGGGAAGTGGAAGCTATGGAATTACTTCATGGGCTTATTGTGAAGATTAATTGAGGCCACCATGTTTGGCCTAAAGTAAACACTATAAATTACTGATGATGGTGTTTTGTTTTGGAAAACCCTGTCCTGTTGATTACCAAACATAAAGATTTTGAAAATATGTCCAGTGCTGTGGCTCAATAGGCTAATCCTCTGTCTGTGGTGCCGACACACCGGGTTCTAGTCCCGGTCAGGGTGCCGGATTCTGTCCCGGTTGCTCCTCTTCCAGTCCAGCTCTCTGATGTGGCCTGGGAAGGCAGTGGAGGATGGCCCAGGTCCTTGGGCCCTGCACCCACATGGGGGACCAGGAGAAAGCACCTGGCTCCTGGCTTTGGATTGGCACGGTGCGCCGGCCGCAGCACGCAGGCTGCGGCAGCCATTGCGGGGTGAACCAACGGCAAAGGAAGACCTTTCTCTCTGTCTCTCTCGCTTTCCACTCTGCCTGTCAAAAAAAAAAAAAAAAAAAGATTTTGAAAATAGCTTTGTTGTATCTTTCTTTAATTGCTGAAATGCCCCATCTGAAACAATCAAATAGAAATTTCCCAAGTTTCTTCCCTATAGATCTACCCTCTTAACTATAGAGTTATATTTTACCCTCCTTCCTGTTAGATGGGTGAACTATAATCCGCAAACCTCAGTGTGCTCTTGAGTATTAATTACTCATTCTCTTCTCATCATTAATTTTTTTTCTAATTAAAATTTACCAATAGCCTAAAGACTACATAGCCTCCTTTGGCAACCTCCCCATTTCTGTTTCACATCATAGTATAAATACTCAAAAAGATACTTTCTTACTTCCCTGTCTCTCTCTAACCCACTTCAGTGGGACATCCATCCCAATCATGCTGCATATTTAGATAACCCGTCTACTTTCAAACCCAACAGTCAGTTCTGTTCAGAAATCTTTTGCTGCCTTGCTGTACATTTCAGCAACTTTGACACTGACTGTTTCTTTTTCCTATCCTCCTTGCAACTATTTCTCCTCTTGGCTTTTGACATGCTACACATTCCTAGATTTTCCCTGGCCTTCAGTAGTTACCTTTTTTATTATTGAATTCTTGGCATTTCCTCCTTCATCTGTTCTCTAAATGTTAGGGTGTTCCAGAGTTCAGTCCTGTGCACTTCCCTTCTCTCCTTCTTAGAGTTTATGATTATAATGTTATTAAGTATAAACTTATATAAATATGTATATTAATATTATCTACAGAATTATATTTATTATAACTGTTAATACTCTGATACAATTGACAAATATTTAAAAATAAATATACACACATATGCATATAGACAATCTGTTAACATATATATTTTGCTTCATCTAGAGAATTTTTAGATTCTAAATTTTAGAAATAGGACTTTTCAGAAAATCTTTCTTCCCTTTCTACAGTTTTCTTTTCTTTTCTTTTAAATAATTCTTTTGTAAGAGATTTTTCACCCAAAGAAACACTAGCTATGGCCTCCCTAAATATTTTCTGATCTTAGGCTCTCTTGCATGTCCCTGCTATATGTATAGTGCTGTCCTCTGTCTGCTCATAGTTTTATTACTTCTGTGGCTGCTTTAGCAAAGTTTTGATTATTTCCTAATTTTTCAACCTTTTTTTATTTTAACAATAAATAATTGATTCAGCATATTAATTTATTATGAAGAACATTAACTTTACTTCCTATCTCATCTACTGGCTACTATTACTCTTCTTGCCTTTTTTTTTTTTTTGTCTTCCTATATTGACATCATTTGGAAATGTTGCTGATTTTTTAAAGAAAGCTTCATGCTTTGTTCTAAACCCCATTTCTAAACTTCACCTTGGGTGTATAGTTTGGAGGGTTCATTGAGGAGCTCAGGCAATGACTCTGGAGTAGAGATCACAAGTCAACATTTTTTGTAAGCCCAAGTAGGCCACTGGTGATTGCTAAACCCAAAGGGAATGTCCATCAGTGTGTTAGAGGAAGGAAATATTTTAGTGAGTTTAAATAATCCCAACTATCATTATAGCCTGAGCCTGTGTAAAACTTAGCAAGTTTTTTTAGCCTGGGAGGAGAAGGAGCCTTAGGTACAAGAGTTGTTATATTGGCTACTTGAATGTTTTCCTGTGGAGTGTAAATTTTTCTGTTTTATTCCTAAAAAGATTTTGCATTGGTAGAATCCAAATTCATAACTCCTTACACTTAACCCTCATGTTGGCAAAGCAAGTTATTCTGTGCCCATGTTATGCTAATTGTGAAATAAACTATCTCTATTTTCCAATTTGCTAAACTGAGAACTGAAGCACGTGAGTCATTTAAGTGACTAACATAACTCAAGGATCAGGGGATTGAGATAAAATGCCTTAATCCCAGTCTGACCATGTTTTCCCTATACTTCGGGATTTGGGTCAGAATAATTTTCCACCATGAGGCTTGTGCCTCTGACTGTATTGTGTACACTGTGAGAAGAATTATATAATGCTTTGTTCAGTAGCATAGGTGTAAAATTCATATGTATATATAGGGCCACATGTCAAAAAAATCTCTTACTGAAAGCGTTTTGCAGTTTACAAGTATGGCAACCTATAATCTAGAGCTCATGATCCCTCTTCTTCCAAGAGAGATGTACAGTGTGAATACTCTCTCATGCACAGTCAGCACAACCTTAACTCATCCACCCAGCTCCCTCCCCAGAATGTCTTCTGCTTTGGTTCTTTATTGTCATCTTAACTTTTTTGTATTACCAACGAGATCACAGGAACACCTTTGTGTATTTTTCTTACTAAATTTTTCTCAGTATATCCATAGAAAGAATACCCAGAAGTGGAATTTGTTACTGGATCAAAAGAGTTAAATTCACCATTATACCTTGACACAAACTGCAGAACACAAACTGTGTTCTTCCAATAAGTATATGAAAATATCTTTCCTCACACATATCAACTTTGGGTTTTATTAGTTTTACAGTTTCTAAATTTTACCAATATATGTTAATAATCCTACTGGTTTGATTTTTATTTCTTTGTTGTTAAGTCACATAAAGAACCTTGACATGTGATTTGGGGCATTGTGTTACTTCTCTATATTTTGCTTTTGTTCATACCCTCACTTTTTTCCCCCCTTTCTGGGCTCTTTTTTTCAGAAATTGATTTGCTTATATGTATTTCATAGATTACTTTGTAAAAATGTTTTGTTGGCTTATAGTAAGTATATTAACTTAGTTTTGGCATTTTATCCATACAGAAAATTAAATTTTATTATATATTTTTTCTTTTATTTCTCCTATGTTTATTTCACATTGTAGAATTTTGATTATCATTACTTATAGGATTTTAAAAATTCTCTTATTTTATTTTTAGCCTATATGCTTCTGGTAGGAATGCTGTATATAAGCATTCACGTATATTTCTTCTTTTTTTTTTTCTAAATGGATAGCCAGTTGCTACAAAAATATTAGTGGAATATCACTTTTTTCCTTCATTTATTTGAAAAATCATTTTTGTCATTAACTTTCCATTTTCAATTGGCCCAACATTTTGGCTTTCCATTCTGTTCCCTTGATCTATCTACATCTTTTCCACCACCAAACTGTTTTAATTATTGTCACTTAATAGTATGAGTTAATATTGGCAGGAGAGTTGCTTCTTGATTATTCCTTATAATCAAAAATTTCCTGGCTCCCCTTTAATGCTTATTCTTCCAGATAAAACTCAGCTATGTTTCCTTCAATTTCTTATAATTTCAATTCATATTTAATTAGGATTACTTTCACTTTATGGATTGATTTTAGTAGCATTGACATCTCTCCAGTACTGAGTTTCCCTATTAAAGATTATGGCTTATTTTTCTGTTTACTCTTGAAAATTTGCTGTAATAATATTAAAGCTCTTTTTATAGTGATCTTGAATATTACTTAAGTTTACCATGCCTAGGAATTTTTAACTCTCTTTTTTCCCTATTAAAAGTAGAATATTTTCTGAAGTATTTTTTATTTTTAAATTTATTTTAACTGATACATTAATATTGTGTGTACTTATGGGATACCATCTGGCATTATGATATATATATATATATATATATATATACATTATGTGATGTCCAATCAGGGTAAGCATATCCATGTCCTCCAATATTTATCATTTCTTTATGGTGAAAATATCAAAATCCTTTCTTCTAGGACTGAAAATGAAAACATGTACAGTGTATTATCATGTATATCATTACCCTACTGCATGATGGTGTGTTAGAATGTCTTAGTTCTACTTAACTGTAATTTAGTATTCATCTGTGCCCCCTACTTATCCCAGCTTCTGGTAGTTCCATTATACTCTCAACTTCTATGAGAGCCACCTTTTTAGATTCCATAAATGAATGAGATCATCTGTCACTTATCTTTCTGTACTTGGCTTATCACAGTTAACATAATGTTAACATAATGACCTCTAATTCCATCCATGTTGGTGCAACTGACATGATCTCATCCTTATTTATGGCTGAGTAATAGTCCATCGTGTATATGTATTACATTTTCTTAATCCATTCATTAGATGATGGACATTTAGGTTGTTTCCATTTTTGGACCATTGTCAATAGTGCTGGGATAAACAGGAATATTGATTATTTACATATGAAAAGCTGTTTATTTTTATATATTAATTTTTAAAAAAAATTAATTGATTTATTAACTCACTTAAAGCATTATGTATAATGGCAAGTTAGATATGTAATCTTAAAAAAGATTATATGTTTTTTCCTTTTATGTTTATCCCTCTTACCACTGTATCTTGTTTAAACTCATTGGCTAGTCCAGAGAAACAGTAAAAATAGTGCTGATAGTGGGTAAGTTTAATTTTTTTTAAGCCTCAAACAAGTATTATTTTGTTTAGTTTTAGTTGGTGTCTCTTTTAGTAGTCTACTTTTTGATGACATATATATATAATACATATATTATGTATATATGTATATGTGTGTATGTATGTTTGCAGTTGTTGTCAGGATCTTCAAAATTCATGGAAACACATATTACAAAAACTTACATATGTATTTCAAAATTTGCACCAACATAAACTTATATCGTGATTTTATATTTCATGAACTTTTTGAAGTACCCTATATCTTTAACTTTTGATTGCAGTCAATAGAATAATCACAGTCTTGTTTCATTTATAACTTCCTCTCTACACTTACTGATACAAGATTTAAAAAATAGTACCTTGTCAAATATATAGTGACGATACCAATATTATGTTTTCTCAACTATTTACCATAAAATCTAAGTTCATTGGTGCATTTGGGAGCCTGGTTGAATGTCTAAGAATAGTTACATCCCACTCTCCCTTCTTAAGGTGAATTTCTCTTCTTCCACCTGGAAGAAGAATAAAAGTTTATTCTCTGAGCAAACATGATGGCCTCTAGGCTAAAGAAATAGAGTTGTACTACAACAATGGGATTTAGAGAGCACTGACCAATCCCAAAAACTCGTACTCCTCCTACTTGACATCAAAAACACTATTAGCCAGTCCTGTATGCCTCAGGCCCAGATGATCCTTCTGTGGGAAATCCACTGATGCCCAGAGCTATCCAATGAAATGTTTTTGAAGATCATGTTACACTATAGATCATAGTCAGTGAACTGTATCCATTGAGAGTTTCTGATCTTCTTTTATATCAACTGTTGATCAAGAATCGCCAAATAGCTCAGGAAAGTTAGAGATTAAAAAAAAAAAAAACAAAAATTCTTTGAAGAATTCATACAATAGAGAGGGAGACTTAAATAATCAGTTATGAACGTCCTCAGAGAAGGAGAACCCATGATAGAGCCTGCTTTAGTTGTGCTCCTTAGTGTTGAGCAAGGAGTTTTCAGGCAACCTGGAAGCAGAACTGCCATTCATGACCCTGTTATAGACCATATTCCAGATACCAGGTTCTTGCAATCACTATACCATCCATCTCAATCCCATTTCCAGGGTCTGCAGGCCTCTCTCTCTCCTGCCTCTGGCCTCCTAAAGGCCTCTAACACAGTTGCATGTCTACTTCTGTAGATAGGTGACAGGAGGCTGTCTATGTAAAGTATGGATGGAGACTGGAAGTGTGTTGTAGAATATTAATGTGTGTAGTCTCTAGGATATATGTATAGAGTGCCTGGAATAATTATTACAACCATACCAGTGTATAATATTATGAAATGTCAAGGCATTGCAAACAAAAGGAAGATCTATAAGCTTTTTGAAAGGGAAAATACCACCATTCCTGCTACCTCTGTACCCAACTCATGACTTTCCCTCAAAATAGGCAAAGTTACAAACTGTCAGAAAAAAGGAAGACTTCACATATTTCACAGGTGACATTGAAACAAGAATTGGAATGGAACAGAGCCTTCAAATGTCTGAGGGGAAAAAAACCTCAAAATTGTATTTTTATAAGTGAGTTATCAATTACATAATTAGATATTATAAAGAAATTTACAGAGGTGTAAGATCTCAAATGTTATCACTATGAATTAGTTCTCAGGAAGCCACTGAATAATGTGCTTCACTAAACAAAAGAATAAACACAAATGTAGAGAACAAGTGTATTCAGAAATGAAAGAGACAACTTTATGAGAGAATAAAGAATATAAAATTTTCAATGCATTTTTTTAGAATTAATCTTAACAGTTGGAGAGAGTTTGGAGTTGAATATAGCAATAAGTTCATAGGAAAGTAAGCAGCACAACCAAAAGATAAATTTTGACTCTAGAAGAACTAAATATTTGGACAAGAAAATGAATAAGAAGTACATGTATGGCTTAGCTGTGACTCAATATAGTGAACACCGATTACTGACTTAATCAAAACTGCAATAGAAAGTTAAGGGGATTAGTGCAGGTTAGAAATATTTGCAGGGAAATGGTGTTGGTTGATATGAGAGGTTAACTCTGTATGTTCCCTGTGGAAAACCAGTAGATAATGCTGAAAATTGAGAACTTACAGTGCTGGGAACTTTAGAGTAAAAGGAATTGCCTTTAGTGGGCTCTATAAGCCTTGAATAACTGTCACTTTTGAAACATGTGAATGAATAACCTTTATACAAATTATATCAGTCACAGATATCCCTCTTTTGCCACTAGAGAAGCCAAGAGAATAATTAATTCTATATGGTTTCTTAAAAGTAGATTTGAATTAGAGGAGAAAAGTGGTGGAAAAAGTTTCAACTTAGTACTGCTAGTTTTGGCTAGAGCAATTGGGTGATTGAGGTGACCATAGAATAAGTTTATTTTGAACTACTTTTGAGATGTAAAAGGTAGGTAACTAAACTTTGGACAAGTGAATCTGCAGCTCAAAAGAGAAGTTGAGGCTGAGTTTGGAAGTCATTAGATTCTAGTAAGGGATTTTCAAAGTTGTGGAGAAGTAGAAGAGTACCTGAAATGGATGAAAAGTTGAAAGAGCACTCATTTTAAGATCAAAGATTTGTGGCCAGCACTGTGGCATAGTACGTTATACCTCAGCTTGAGGTGCCAGTCGCATAAGAGCACTAGTTTGTGTTCTGGCTGCTCCACTTCTGATCCAGTGCCCTGCTAATGCACGTGGGAAAGCAGTGGAAGATGACTCAAAGATGGCCGAAGTGCTTGGGCTTCTGCATATGAGGGGATGGGTGGGTGGGGAGGAGTGGAAGAAGCATCTGGCTCCTGGCTTCTGCCCAGCTCCTTCCATTTGGTCCATTTGGGGGGTGAACCTGCAGATGGAAGACCCCCCCCATAAGTCTGCTTCTCAAATAAATAAATAAATCTTTAGAAAAAAAGGTCAAAGATTCTTGGGTATGAACAATAAGTCAATTGAATTGACAGAGAATAATTGAACATTCAGTAGGAAGAAGTAATAATTATTTCAGGACCTCTGGTTAAGCCTCCAGGAATGCTAACAGTGGGAGAGTTGCAGGGAGTCACAATGGTTGACTGATTCTTTGATTTGCAAATCTCTATCATTACAACCATTTAGTCAGTGTTTATTGGGTGCTTTGTGTCTTCTCTCCAACTTTCCCTCTGACCTTTCATTTCCTCTTATTTGTTAAGTAACTGGTGAAAGGCACTTTTAGTTAATCACTTTGCAACCTTGGATGGCATTGGTATCTGGTCTGACTTGAATCTCCTAGGGTACATGCTGTCAATAGTGGTAAATAGAAGCAATAATGTTACTCATAAAACCAATATATAAAACCTAGATGCTAGGTCCTGTGCTGAGCCTATTGGCTAATATAGCCCTCATGACAATACTAGAATGTTAAAATTATTATTCCCACCTCACAGATAAGGAAACTGAAGCTTCAGTTTTCTCAAGGTCTGTCACAACTAGTGATGGTGGTCAGGTCATACTGCCCCTAAATTGGCACTTTGAAATCTGAGAAGACAGCAGAAGCAGGAAGGTCTCTCTGACTTTCTCCAGCCATTCTCCCCTGAAGCAGACCACATAAGCTGGGAAGGTCATTATCTGGCCTTTTACCCTCCTTTTCTCCTGAACACACTCATGCAACAAGTGTCCTACCTTATAATCAGAGAGAAGAAATTACACACAGCGAGTCCAAGAAGAATCTGAAAAAACAGGTTTTGCTATGATTTGCCCAGTGTATTACCATTGGATCATCTTGCTAATGCAACTAGGTAGTGTAAGAGGGTCAGAAGAAAATGAGAACTTTCAAAGAAAATAAATTTATGTGCAATGGAATGAAGAAACAAGTCTTGAAAGGAGGACCTATCCGTTTGTCTGTCTCTTCTAGCCCAGAGTGCCCTTGCTTGTCCTTTATCAATTGGACTTCACTGAATTGAGGGAGCAAACAGCTGGACCAACCAGGTCATAATCACTGGACTGAAGGAGTCATTTGTTTCTCCAATCAATAAGAACCCTGAAGGCCAGCATTGTCCAGAGGACTTTGATTCAGGAAATTCCACACTGAAAAATCCCCCATCCAGATTTTCCCAAAGAGGGAGGAGGGGAGAAGAAATGGGGGACCATACTCATGGGTAAAAACCCCAGTCTGAATGCAGTCCTTTACTGAGATGCTTGCCTGGCCTGTAAGGTGTAGCTATTTCTGCCTCTTCACGTTTTCCCATGCTAAAGTCAAAAAACAAACAAACAAACAAACAAACAAACAAAACATGTGATTCTGAGCCAAATCATGCCATGATAGTCATTGGTCCTCTCTTAACTCTCTCTTCACAGTTGATATTTTCAGTTCAGTCTGTCCTGACTGAACTAAAGGTACCTCAAAGGGATAGCTTTGTCTCCACAGAAGATTGGCACTGGAGTCATTTCAATTGATCCATGTGTCTTGCCCCTGTAGAAGCCAGAGTTGTTTTCAGAATAGGTGGTGGCTCACTAAATGTGAAGGCAGGATTGCCGATGAGATCCTCTAGATCAAAAATGCTTTCCTTTTATGATCATAAATGAAACCCTGATCATTGGGGATTCATCTTTCATAGAGATTTTCATGAAAATATGAATTTAACTGTTTGCAGATTTCTTTCTAGTAGATTTTGATAAGGATGATGTTGAAGAATATGTGATGATATTATTTGGGCTGAAAATTTTTTCTTTTTAATTAATTTCAGGGCCTTTTTTTTTTTTCAGGGTGACCGTGGAATTCCTGGTTTCCCTGGGCTTCATGGAATGCCAGGATCAAAGGTTGAAATTGGTTTCTTTTAAATTCAGTTGTGTTGTATATATTTTTTTTACATTTCAAAATGTCAATGTAACATAAGAGAAGACAGTAAATGAGAATCAGAATTACAAAATAAAGAGAATTCTTTAGTTAGACTGGCCAAGAAGTAAAGTAAGAAGGTACATATTTCCAAATCAGTAACTGGAGACAGATCATCATTACTTTTCCTATAAAAATTCCTATAAAACTAGTACAAGCAGACTGTTAACTTTGTACCAACAAATCAGACAACTTGATTGAAATGGACAGTTAGAAAAACAGAAATACAAAAATGACTTAAGGTGAAATTTAAAAAATCTGAAAGATACGAGAAGAATTTGCATTAGTAATTAACAGATCTTCTCATAAATATGTATGTATTTCAAAAAGTTTGAAGAAAATAGAATTAAAAGATCAGTTTATTTTGCCACAAAATAATTGAAACCTGTACCTATTTTTTCATAATGTAATTTTCCATGAACTATTGTGTAAGTCCATGCCCAGATGTCTTCACTGGAGAATTCAATAACATATTCAGAGATGAAATAATAGTATTCCTTTAAAAACATGTGCAGAAAATCTGGAAGCTGAAAAAAAGGAAAATGGAAGAAAAGTAACTCAAATGATTCTATGGGGCCAGTATTTGTCTACTATACTGGAGCCAATGACAGCACAAGAAAACTATATACTAATATTCCTCATGAACATAGATATATCCTATATTTTGATTCAAAGTGAAAGTACTTTTTTAGGACACATGTGTTATACATAACTGTTCATATATAAATAATGGTATGTTAATGATTTAAGTTAATTTTAATATCATAATTAACATAGATCTTGGAAAATTTACCTTTAAAGTTTCCAGTTATAAATGTGCAATCTTATGCTATTTAAAAATTGATGAGTAAGTTTTACTGCCTAATTTTAAGCCTTATAATAGTACTAATTATCCTTGTTTTCATTCTTTATTTATTTATTTCATTTATAAAGTCTAGAAAATAGGACTTTTTCAATGAACTTTATTTCAATTTTACTTATGCATTGGCATATTAAACTTTAAACAAACATTATCTGTTTTTTTTTCTTCATAATAGTTCATAAAGAGTTCTCTAACGTTAATATTTGTTATATTTTAGGGTGAAATGGGTCCCAAAGGAGATAAAGGATCACCGGGATTTTATGGCAAAAAGGGAAGTATGGATCACACCAGCAAATATTCACATTGAACTTGTAATGCGGTGAACATAGAAAACTTGAATTGCAGTCTTTGCCCAGTGTTAGAACAATTAATTTTTTCATCCTTCTCAGGGGACTTATTCAGAGCCATTAAAAAAACTGAAAAATAACTGGTGACTGCAATGCATGGTATTCTACAAGACTGTATGATATTATTGATCATTTTGAACTTTTAAAATATTTATAGTGACAGATTTTTTAGGAAGAAGTAACTGTTTAAAAACCTGTCCACTGAGAATCCATTATTATGGGCCTTCCTATTTTCTCATGTGATTATGTTCTCTGTGTATTTTACATACTCCTGACTTTCATTTTTTCCAAGATGTTGTTTCTGTGTTAAGATGCATATAATAATACTTCAGCATTTATCAACATTTTCAATCTATTATATTGTACCTGCTGCACTAGCAAGATAATAATTGGCTGAGTTGCAGGGCCAATAGGAGTTGTTCCCTGAACTCTTACTACATGTGAAGGTGATTCACAAAAGTTGATAAAACAGTGGAAGTGAAAGATAACTTCATTTTGGTGCAAAAGCTTTTTGAGATGTGTGTGCATATTTTTAAATCATGTGTATTTTCCATGAGCATTTTGAAGGACCTTACAATGAGGTTATTGTATTGGCTTTCCTGTATAAATTTGAGTAGGATTGTGAAAACATCATCACAAGATTTATTTAAATGTTTGTTTTTTTGCTACAGGGTGCAAAAGGTGAAAGGGGGAATTTGGGCTTTCCTGGCCTTCCTGGACCTGCTGTAAGTTTGATAGAAAAATCTTCTTGAATACATTATTTTAAATAAAAAGTATCTTTTTAAAGAAGAAAAATTAGTGCAAAATGTATTAAAAACACATTTCTTTTCAGGGAGAACCAGGAAGACACGGAAAAGATGGATTAATGGGTAGCCCTGGTTTCAAGGTATTGATTAAAATAAAACAAAAATATTTTTGTACCTAGTGAGTGAGCATTATAAGAACATATCAATATTCTAATGTTTGAATTACATATGACATTAGAATAAAGTTGCAACACTAAATTTTTTATTCTAAACTTAAAGTGATAATAAATTTCCTTTTTTTGTGAACTCTTATGTGTTAGAAATATAATCACAGCATATTAAAAGATTGAGTTTTTTTGTATAATCCATCTCAGCTAAAGAAGCCACTTGATAAAGCGTTGAATTGAATAATGTCATATTTCCTAATGATCAGGACTTTAGACCCCAAACTTCCTCAGAAATCTAGTCCAAATTGTCCTTGTCTATAGTTGTATTTGTTTTCTTTAAAAATATTGTCCATTCATTTTCTTTGAGTGTATGAAAGTACTCCAAATACTCACGATTCATCAAAGATTATTGGGAGTGCTTTCCAAGATAATATTAAATTGAATTTAAATTGTTATAGCCCATTGTAAAGAACTTGGTCAGCTTCCTGTTAGTTTCACTGAACTTAGATTTTATATCCTACTTATTACATAAGCATATTTTATTGATATTTAAATTAGGCATTAGACATAAAGTGGAAAATAAAACCATGATGATCCCTCTTATGGATTTTATAATCTAATCCATCCACTGTGAGAGAACACAGATCCTTGTATACCTATGAAATAGGCATTTTAATTTAATTTTTCTATGTCTTCAGTTAGCATAAGTCCATTAATTACACAAAATGGTTTTTTTTTTAATGTAGTGTAGAGGCTAGAGAATGGGAGTGAATTGCATTTTCAGATTGTAATGACTTTAATGAATTGTATGTTGTTTGGCAAATTCTTTGACTCCCAGTTTCCTCCATTTTAAGAATGGAGAAAATGTTATCTACCTTAAGTGATATGGTGGGGATTAAGATAAAAAGAAAATCAGCACAGTGCCTGACAGAATAAAAGTTCATGAATGAGTTAGTGTCTTTGTGCTTTTCTTAATTTGACCATAGCTTTCAGATCCCCTTTGAATCTGATTGGGGAGCATGGGTACATGCACACAACCTACAAATATAAATCAGGTCACTCAGCAGTTTCATTGATACATAGTTGATACAGCACAAAATTCACTCATTTAATGTGCATAATTTAATGCTTTCTAATATATTTACTGAGTTATACAGTCATCACTATGGTTTAACTTTGGAACATTTTCATCATATCAAAAGAAACTGTATACCATCAGCAATCACTAGGTTAGAGACCTAGTCTCTTGATAATGCACATCCTGGGAGGCAGCAGGTGATGGACCAAGTTCTTGTCCCTGACACCTATGTGGGAGCTTGGATCAAATTCCAAGCTCCTGGCTCAATAGGCTAATCCTCTGCCTTGTGGCGCCAGCACACCGGGTTCTAGTCCTGGTCGGGGTGCCGGATTCTGTCCCGGTTGCCCCTCTTCCAGGCCAGCTCTCTGCTGTGGCCAGGGAGTGCAGTGGAGGATCAGAGCAGTGTGCTGGCCCCAGTGCGCTGGGCGCGGCGGCCATTGGAGGGTGAACCAACGGCAAAAGGAAGACCTTTCTCTCTCTCTCTCTCTCTCTCTCACTGTCCACTCTGCCTGTCAAAAAAAAAAAAAAAAAAAAAAAAAGGCTTTGCCCTGGTCCAGCCCAGGCTGTTGTGGGCAATTGTTGAACCAGTGTATGAAGGATCTTTCTCTGTCTTTCAAATAAATAACAAAAAAAAGAAAAAAAATTTAAGAAATAAGTCTTGAAATCAGATAACATAAATACTTCAAATTTGTTTTTTAAATTATAATGGATGTCACAGAACCATATAAATTCTATTTAAGTTTCAATCTAAGCTTGAAAATTTTATGAGAAAAGACCTTCTCAGATTTGTTAAATAAGCTTTTTAGTCTGTAATAATATTATATTTACAGAAAATATGCAAATATACTACAGAGAGTTCCCTTATGCCTTTTACCCCTTTGATATTACTTATGCCTTTTAACCCTTTGATATTGCTGTTTGTTAAAAAACTTAGAAAGAAATACTGGAACATTACTGTAAACTGAATTCCATACTTTATTACTTTATTGCATTTCATTAGTTTTTCCATTGATGTCCCTTTTCTGTTCAAGGATTCAATTCAGGACCCTGTTTTTTTTGTTTGTTTGTTTGTTTGTTTTTTTGGTATTCCTCTCTGGTCTCCTCCAGTCTATGATAATTTATCAATCATTTTTATATGACTTTAAAATCTTTGGAGAGTATTGATCAGGTATTTTTTGGAATAGCACTGCATGAATTCGTGTATTTTGTTTTATGATTTAACTGGGATTATAGTTGGTTTTGGAGAAAAATAACACAGGTGGTGTCATCTCATTTTATCAGAACATACATGCTATCCACATGACTATTCATTTGTGATATTAACCTCTAATGGTATTTAGTTTAAAGACATGCCAAGGCCAAAAACAACCAGGAAGAAGAGAGAAGCCCTTTGGGCCTCAGAAAGCTTCTTCCAGGAGTATGGTTGGGAATAAACACGCCTCTCCTTTGTATATTGTTTCTAGGAAAAATTTTAAAAATGAATCTTCCACACCTAAGGGACATGTTTTGATAAAGAGTAAAAAATTCAGAAAAACTTTACAAAGATGACATTGCTAAGATGCTCTATCTTGCTCTGTAATCTCGTTTCAAAAACACGGTATTTTTGTAAAGTGTGGTCCCAACAGGAGGACAACTCATGAACTTCACGTCAAAAGACAATTCTTTATACAGCAGTGCTAAAAACGGGACTTCTTTTCACATTCTTATAAATATGAAGCTCATCTGTTGCTTATAGTTTTTTTAATTTTGTATTTTCCAAGTGTGCATATTTTACACTTTTTGGGGATATGCTTAGTAATGCTATGTGTGATTTTTCTGGAGGTTGATAACTTTGCTTGCAGTAGATTTTCTTTAAAAGAATTGGCACTTACATGCATACTTCAAAAGTATTTTCCTGTAAAAAAAAGTTATATAGGTTTTGTTTGCTATCTTAATTTTGGTTGTATTCTTTGATGTTAACACATTTTGTATAATTGTATTGCATAGCTGTATTGAATCATGTAGTATCAAGTATTAGATGTGATTTAATAGTGTTAATCAATTTAAACCCATTTTAGTCACTTTTTTTTCCAAAAAATACTGCCAGATGCTGATTTTCAGTGTAATTCTTTGCCTGTTCAGTTACAGAAAGTGGTGCTCAGTTGTAGAGTGCATTGTCCCTTTTAACACCTGATGTGTACATCCATGTAACAGAAAGGGCAACAATAAAATAGCAGTCCTAAAGAAGGAACATGGCAGAAAAGGTCTGTAAGCACAGTCTTATTTTCTTTTGTTGTCCAGGATACTTAAAACTCTTGAGCCTACCAGAAATTGGAAACTAAATAAAGCAACTCAAGTTTCCTTTAAAAAAATAATAATATTTGTCAGGTTACTCCACTATGAATTTATTAATTTTTTCTCTCCATATTCTATTCTTTGGAACATAATCGCCAAGTCTAACCCCTACCGAGGTACAAGTTGAGATTAATTCCCAACTTTTAGAGGGATAAATATCTTTATGTCTTGAAATATATTTAGGGAGAATTGCCATCTTAACAATATTGAATCTCCCAGTATATTGTATATGGTGTATTGTTTCACTTCGGTACTCCAAAGAGTACCTGGAAAATAGAATTAAAAGATAGTATGCATTTTTTCTTTGTTTTTTAAAGATTTCTTTTTAAGAGATTTATTTATTTATTTATTTGAGAGGTAGAGTTACAGAGAGAGGGAGACACAGAGAGTAAGGTCTTCCATTCACTGGTTCACTTCTCAAATGGCTGCAGCGGCTAGATCGGGGCTGTTCCAAAGCCAGGAGCCAGGAGCATCTTCTGAGTCTCCCCATGGGTGTAGGGGACCAAGCACTCTAGCCATCTTCTGCTGGTTTCCCAGGCCATAACAGAGAGCTGGATTAGAAGTGTAGCAGGAGGCTTAACCTACTACACCACAGCGCCAGCCCCAATAGTGTGCCTTTTCCATTAATCTCTTGAAGACCCGTAGATTTTCTTTACTTTCTCTCAGCAAATGTATAAATGTATCAATGTATAGACCTTTTCAATGTATAGACTTAAATGTTTCAATGTACATTTTTGCTGAACTCACAATTAAGTATTTTATTCTAATTTCTTATGAATATATTTTCAAAGTTTATTTTTGGTTTGTTGCTCGTATATGGAAACATTAGTTTTGATGTATTGATTACATATACTGCATTCTAGCTAGCCTTATTCATTTTTTTAATCTTTCTTTATGAATTCTGTAGGTTTTTCTGCATGGTTGATCATATTGTCTGCAAATAAGGACAATTTCTTCTTTTATACTAAATTAGGAAAATTTTATGTTTTAGTAGCTTTAATATTCTGACCAGATTGTCCTATGCATTTTTAAATGAAAGTGATAAGAGCATACATTCTTGTCCCCCCCTTTTTTTTTAAAGGTTTATGTATTTATTTTCAAGGCACAGTTAGAAAGAGGGAGACAAAGAGAGATTTCTTCCATCCGTTGGTTCACTCTCCAAAGGGCTACAATGGCTAGGGCTGGGCCAAGTGGAAGACAGGAGTCAGGAGCTTCATCTGAGTCTCCTGTGTGGGCATTCAGGTCCCAAACACTTGGGCCATCTTCTGTGGCTTTCCCAGCCACATTAGCATGGAGTTGGATCAGAGCCTGCTTAAGCTGCTGTGCCATAACACAGGCCCCCAATCTTTTCTGTTTCTAACCCTTAGGTAGAAATATTTCATTTCTTTACCATTGAGTATTAGTTGTTGGTTTTATATAGGAATCCTTCATCAGGTTTAGGATATACATTTTTATTCTTGGTCTCTTGAGAGGTTTCTTTAAAATAATATAGGAAGTTTAAGTCAGCTTAAAATGCAGTTTTGAATTTGTATCAATAATTGAGCCCCAATATTGAGCTCATACAACTTATCCAATAACTTATTTCTGTACATAAAACTTAGAAAAGAACCATTATAAAACTACAAACATTTTGTTAATTTTGTTGTATTTCACCATGAAATTGCAGTTTAAAAATTATCCATGATTGAACACATGTTGCTTGATCTCTCAATGATTACATAAAATATTGGCCTGCAAAGTAAAGATATGTAATTTTTAAAAAAAGATTTATTTATTTATTTATTTCAAAGTCACATTTATAGAGAGAGGGGGAGAAACTAAGAGAGAGAGAGAGAGAGGGATTACATCTGTGGCTTGCTCCTCAGATAGCAACAACAGCCTGAGCTGGGCCAACAGCCTGAGCTGGGCCAAGAGCCAGGAGCCAGGAGCCAGGAGCCAGGAGCCAGGAGCCAGGAGCTTCATCTGGGGCTTCTACAAGAGTGTAGGGGCTCAAGCATTTGGGCCATCTTCCACTGCTTTTCTCTGGTTATTACCAGGGAGCTAGATTGGAAGCAGAACACCTTGGGCATGAACTGGTACCCATATGGGATGCCAGTGCTGCAGGTGACGACTTTAACACTATGCTGCAACACCTGCCCTAAAGATTTATAATTTCTAAACTCAGAAACATAATATAGTTTATTTTTAAAGGTTTATTTATTTATTTGAAAGTCAGAGTTACACAGAGAGAGAAGGGGAGGCAGAGAGAGAGGGAGAGAGGGGTCTTCCATCCTCTGGTTTACTCACCAATTGGCTGTAATGGCCGGAGCTGTGCTGATCTGAAGCCAAGAGCCAGGAGCTTCTTCTAGGTCTCCCACATGGGTGCAGGGACCCAGGAACTTGGGCCATCTTCTGCTTTCCCAGGACATAGCAGCGAGCTGGATCGCAAATGCAACAGCTGGGACTCAAACAGGTGCCCATATGGAATGTGGGCACTGCAGGCGGTGGCTTTACCTGCTATACCATAGTGCTGGCCCCAAGATAATGTAGTTTAGAAAGGCTATTCATCAGCAAAATGCATGCACAATGCAGGTAAAGAGTAGAACAATTTTTTTAAAAATCAGATTTTTCCAGTAGTTTCTATTTGAAGCCCATCCTTTGGTATTTTTTTGTTGCCCACGCCAAAACCAGAAAAAATTCAGCTCTCATCTGTTTTGTATACTGGAATTCCATGTAAATTATATTTGAGAATAAAGGATTCTACTATCTTAAAACATAAAAAAGTTTTGAAAACTATGAGGTAGTCTAAGAATTTCTTAGAGTCTGCCCAGATAGAATCATTCCCAAGAAATTAATTATAGTTAACCTGTTGGTGGAGATCAGAGCTCAGTACAGCGCGGTTCAGTATACACAACACAAACAACACAATTCAAGTCAATGTTCCTTTTCAATTTTAAATGCACAGATGCAGATTTCATGAATCTGCAAAACCATACAAATTTGTGTGGCTTATTAAACTCTTGTTTTAGCATATTTCCTTTTATGTTAGCAGCTTCCTCAATTCATCAGGTTATTCATTGGTTAGGGTTTTGTGTGTTTTCCACTGTGGAGGTGGAGGAGCAAGAACCATGATAGATTCATTTGAGGAACCTGTGGTGCAAAGAAAGAGATGTTCAATAAGCAGTTTAGATCCAGGTGTAGAATTCCACCTCATTTAGGGAAGAGAAAGGAATGGGATACTGAACAGAATTGGAAGGGATGACCATGGCTGGAATAAGATACCTGTTTCTCTGTAATAGAAAAGAGGAATAGGTCGGTGCAAGTCCATGCGAAGGTGTTAATTTGGAGGCACAAAGTTTGACTTCTACTTTTTCTAAGAAAGTAGTAGTGGTCACCTATTGAAAGAGGGATAAAAAGGGTTTTGTTGACTGGGTAACTTCTTATATAGCAGAAACTTCTTATGTACATGAAAATGTGGAAGAGATGATGGAAATATAAAAGCTGTACTGAAGACCTTGTGAAGCTTATTATAATAGCTCATTATAATATTGTGTACTCCTCATACTTAGAACTCATGCATGAGTCTGAGGCAGCTTTCTGTTTGGATTACTCAACAGTGGAATTTGTAGTGAGCACAGTGCATGAACAGTGAGATAAAGGCATGAGAATTTTAGAGTGTACAAATAATGAAACATGGTGCTTATGCTGCATATGAAACTACGTGAAGAAAGGAGAAGACAGTTTATAACAAAGGACATAATTTATTAGATACTTACTACATTCTTGGCCCTTTTCCCAGCACTGTCTATGCATTTTTCTCATTAACTTCATAAATCATTTTGAGTTAGATGTAAAAAAATTTCCTTTCACAGATGAGAAAACCAAGGATTAAAGAGATTAAACAACTTGTCCAACATATCATGTAGATGTAATTCAATAAATAATAAAAGTTCCTTTCACCAGATTGTCAAAGAATCATGTTACATCCCAATAATCTCACTAAACATATAAAATGATGATGATACTGATGATGCTACTGTTATTTATCCTTATTTTAAAAAATAACTTTTTTGCCTAAATTGTGACAGACTACACCATTTCAAATATAAAAATAACACTTGCTTTCTGGAAATAATACAGCCTAAAAGAAATCATCCATAAAAATTTTGGAAACCCCAACTTTTGATGGCAGTGAATCTTGCCTTCTGTGACTGTGGCTAGAGCTGTGCAGAGGGCACTTTCACAAAGCCTCTTATTTCATTTTCCTAACAGGAAATCTATAAAGTTTCAGGCGTTAATGGTAATTTACCTGTAGGTTCAGGTTCAAAGAAATTAAAAGATTTAGCCAAGTATACATAGTTAATATCAGGGCAGAACAAGAATTCCAGGCCTATTTTGTGTGATCCCTTTCTAGGCATAAAGCCTTCCAAAAATCTTAACTATTTGGTCAGTTAAGAGACATTTCTCCAGCCTTACATCTTCAGTATACCCTCTGGCATGTGAGAGAATTATTTATAAACTAAGAATAAACTATGTAGTGAGATCAAAGTCAGAATAAAGTACTTTTTTTTTTTTTTACTAACAAAGAAAGTATTGTCTTCAAAATTGTGCTTTCATAGCCAGTAATATATACCTTCCACCTGATTTTTGAAGACTGTTATGATCACAATCTAAATCCTTTTGTTTTTTGTGGTTAGGTACAAGGACCACAACATGAAAGGATATTCACATGCAATACAAATTTCACATGTCTGCTTTTGGTTAAATTTCCTTTTAAAAACTAACAGATTTGTTATGGAGTAAATCATCTTTGACATCTGTTGAAACTGGGTTGTGGGATATTGTTGAACATGAAATTTTCTCTATTCCTTTGTATAAAGAAAGAAATTAATAGAATAGCAAAATGGTAAATTAGAAGTAGAGTTGTTATATGCTTTTCCCATAAGCCAAACAAAGTGAGCTGTACCAGTTCCTCCAGATCATGAAAACGATCAAATGATCTGATTAAGTTATGTTTACTACCGAATTTCAAAGGCTAGTTGTGTTTTGCATTTGGCTTTCTTAGGGAATATAACCAAGCAGAAATTATCCTTTCAACTACTGATGGAACATTATGAAAACATATTATTTTAAAAATGAGGAAAATCTTCTTATGTAAAGACTACTGGCCATTACCTTGTAATAGTTGATTTCCATAATCTTCCAGTAGCAAATGCTATATAACACTATCTACTAGTACTTTCTCCGTTATCTTTCTTTCCTTCTTTGGGGTGCCCAATGATTATAAAGAAGGGGACACAGTTTTTTACATTATCTGGCACTATTCTAAGATCTGTGCATGATCAAAACTGATTTAAGATATATTTCCTGCTTTTAAAAATGTGCAATTCAAGGAAGTGCTATTTATAAGAACAGGGCACCTGTTGAACAACCTGACCATCCTATAAGTCAGTGCTAAGTGTAAAGCTGTACAATATCTTTGTAGTTTGTAGAAAAAAATGACTCATAAGAGAGTAAATGTCGGCCGGCACCGCGGCTCACTAGGCTAATCCTCCACCTTGTGGCGCCGGCACACCAGGTTCTAGTCCCGGTCGGGGTGCCGGATTCTTTCCCGGTTGCCCCTCTTCCAGGCCAGCTCTCTATTATGGCCAGGGAGTGCAGTGGAGGATGGCCCAAGTGCTTGGGCCCTGCACCCCATGGGAGACCAGGATAAGTACCTGGCTCCTGCCATTGGATCAGTGCAGTGCGCTGGCCGCAGCGTGCCAGCAGCGGCGGCCATTGGAGGGTGAACCAATGGCAAAGGAAGACCTTTCTCTCTGTCTCTCACTATCCACTCTGCCTGTCAAAAAAAAAAAAAAAAAAAAAAAAAAAAAAAAAAAAAAGAGAGTAAATGTCTTCTCTAAGTATCTTGATATCTTGGCTAGAGTATAGTTCTCAAAGTGTGGTCCCAAGAACATCAGTGGTATTTGGTAGAAATGCAGATTCTTGGGTTCATCCTCAGACCTATTAAATCAGGAACTCAAGTGGGGCCTAAAATTTGCAGTTTGACAAACTCTCCAGGAGATTCTGATAGTTCTAAAGTTTGAGAATCACTGCTATAGATTATAAGAATGCAAGGAATGGATGGCATTATGTTCATTTAATTATGTATTATCTAGTTAACTATCCTAACAAGAAGTAAGAATAAGAATAAATTAAATCTTCAAATAATTATGGCATCTTCAAATAATTGTGGCACTTTGCTATTGGAAAACCATGCTGATACCTAGTTACTTTTTAAAAACACCTTCTGCTAATTATAAGAAAATATTAAAATTTTAGATTCATGGACAGAGAAGTAAAAGGAGATAGCTTTATAAACCAAGGTACTCATGCATTTCCAAATTAATTATTTCTATTATTTAACAACTGCTCCCCCCTATTTTACATACAAAAAATCTAAACTACAAATTTAGTTAATAAGTCATGTAAGATATTACCTGGAGATGGGAGAAATTAGGAGGTCCATGTACTGCAGTGGATCTCAAATTGTAGCAACAGAAGCATCTGGAGACTTGTTAGAAATCAGATTGCAGCCCTACTTCAACTTTTGATTCAGTAAGCCGTGGCAGCATCTGAAATTTTGCATTTTCTCCCTCTCTCATACATGGAAATTATTTTTTCATTTTTTACGAAACTTTTTAAATCTTTCATTAAATTTTAACAGACAAAAATTGAGCACATTTATGGACTTCTGTATTTCAGTACATGTACACATTATGGAATATTCAATAGAGTGAATGTATTTATCTCTAAAAACACTTAGCAATTTTTATGGTAAAATAGTCAAAATCCTATCTTATAGTATTTTTATAGAGAATTATGCAGCACTTGAAATTATCTATAGTCATGCACTGTACAGTAGAAACTCAGAACTTCCTACGCCCATCTAGCTATAGCCTCATACTCATTAATCAACCTTTTCCCACTCTTCCATGGAAACAACCTAAGTGTCCATCCACTGATGAATGAATAAAGAAAATGTGGTGTATATATATATATATATATATATATATAAAATGGAATACTACCTAGTCATAAAAAGTACACATTTTGTCATTTGCAACAATACAGATATAAACTGGAGCTTATTATATTAAATGAAATAACCATGCACAGATAGATAAGTATCAGGTGATCTCACTCATGTGGAACTTTAAAAAAGGGGAAAAAGTGATCTCACTGAAATTAAAAATAACATGATGATTACCAGAAATTTTGCATTTAATATTTCCATGTTAAGTGAAGAGGCTGATTTGAGGACCACATTTGAGAACCACATTTAGTTGGAGGATTCCTCCTTTTTCCTACCCTGCTTTTTTTAAAAAAAAGGTTTATTTTATTTATTTGAAAGTCAAAGACAATGAGAGGGGAGGGAAGGAAGGAGGGGAAGAGAGAGAGATAGAGAGATAGAGATAGAGATAGAGATAGAGATAGAGATAGAGAGAGAGATCTTCCATTCCTTGGCTCACTCCCCCAATGTCTACAACAGCCAAGAGCCAGGAACTCCATTGGAGCCTCCCACCTGGGTGGTAGGTAGACAAGTACTTGGGCCATTTTATACTGCTTTCCCATGAGCATCTACAGGGAATTAGATTGGAAGCAGTGCAGGAAAAACTGGGACTCAAATTGGTGCTCTGATATGGGATGCCAGTTTTGCGAGTGGAGTTTTAACCTGATATACCACAACTCTGGCCCTGGAAGACTCTTTTGACTATTGATAGGAACGTTAAGCTCAGACATAGTGATATTGCCTTATTTCCATGTAGTATTTAAGATCTATATCTATCTATCTAGCTAGCAAGCTAAAAGATCTATACCCTTTTCTCTAATTTTTGTAGACTTTTTCCCCCCACAAATCTTTTATTTAAGATATACAAACTCCATGTATTTCATAAATACAAATTTAGGAACATAGTGATTCTTCCCATCCTACCCTCCTTCCCACCCAGACTCCTACCCTTCTTCCTCCCCCTTCTCCTATTCCCATTCCTATTTTTTGCACAGATCTATTTTCAATAAACTTTATACACATAATATTAACCCTACAGTAAATAGAGTTTGACAAATTGTGTGTATGTGTGTGTGTGTATATATATCTATATATGTGTGTGTGTGTATGTGTGTGTATATTTATATAACTGTTCCTGAGAGTCAAGTCAAGGCTGTTGAAAGTCATTGTACACCAGTCCTCAAAAGACAAATATCATATGTTCTCCCTGATCTGTGATAACTAATAGAGTAAAAGGTGATCTATAGACACAAAATCGACACTTTGAGATGTGATGACTTTCTAGACTTTTAGACTGTAGCTTTCAAATTAAGTGAACCCAACCTACATTTTTGTTTTCTATGATATTTTCATAAGCTTTTCTTTAGACCCATTGGATCCATAGGTACTTCCTTCTCTCTAATTTGGTTGACTTACAGGAAAACATTATTCTTTCTTCCTCTAGTCAACTAGAGTTTGTAACTAAAACTGGAAGAATTGAGATATTTGGCTTTAGTTGGTATGTTCACTGTGCTAATAAAATGCAAGATCTCATAAGATTGGAAGAATCAGTTTTATAAGGTGATATGGTTGCATTTTTTTCTAAGAGGTCATTATGTTTGCTAAACTTGATAGACCTTTTTGTATCCTTTTCTACAATTTTGGGAAATTGATTAGATACAGAACTGTGAAAAACTTTTAAAAAATGCTTCAGGAATCACCGTATTCCTAAAGTTTTAATTATGAAGTATATGAAGTTTGTAACTGTAAAGCTGTAATGTTCTACATACATTCCTACAGACTTTCTTCTAAGGGTACATTTTAAAAACTTGCCATGAGTCCCCAAATCCTCTTAACTTGGGTGGTAAAAAATACCATCTTTTTTTTTTTTTTTTTTTTTTTTTTTTTTTTTTTTTTTTTTTTTGGACAGGCAGAGTTAGAGAGAGAGAGAGAGACAGAGAGAAAGATCTTCCTTTTCTGTTGGTTCATCCCCCAAATGGCCGCTATGGCAGGCATACTATGCTGATCTGAAGCCAGGAGCCAGGTGCTTTCTCCTGGTCTCCCATGCGGGTGCAGGGCCCAAGCATTTGGGCCATCCTCCACTGCACTCCTGGGCCACAGCAGAGAGCTAGACTGGAAGAGGAGCAACCAGGACAGAACCATCTCCCCAACTGGGACTAGAACCCAGAGTACTGGTGCTGCAGGCAGAGGATTACCCTGTGAGCCACGGTGCTGGCCCAAAAATATCATCTTAAGTGTTAAAGTTATCATACAAATAAGATTAAAGGTCTGGTGATAATAATAGATAGAGTTAAACATGGGAAGCAGACGCATAGAATGACAATTGCTTTGAGTAACACTCTGACCTCAGAATCAGCCCTTAAGGCATTCTGGTCTGGCTGAAAAGCTGAGAGTATTTCAAGCATGGAAAGCCAAGACACTGTGGCAAAAAATGTCCTATGTGAAGGACTTCTGTGGGTGACACCCCAGTGGATAAAATGGTCATCAAAGAAGGAGGTACTTTTCTCTGAAGGGAGAACTTCGACTTTGCTTATGGCCTTGTCTAAATACTGAAGGAGTTTGTGGATTCAAAAGGCTTCCACAGTCTAAGAAACTCATATCAAGAGCCTCAGGTGATGACTGATGTCATACATAAGAGTGTTAATTGTTAAATTAACAACAGGAGTCACTGTGCAGCAACTTCCTATGCAGGATCTCTATCCTCAAAGAGTTGTATTATGAGAGTTAACTGTAAAACTTGTTCTCAAATATTTAATTCATTTTAGTGCATTAAGTGGAGGATATTCTTATGTCTCACAAGTTATAATTATGTCTGTGCCCAAAAGATGTATCATTGTTGGGTGTGTCTTTCAAGTTAACTACGTTTCTAAAAAAATAAAAGAAGTGAAATTAACTTACAGATGCAGTGACTTTGAACAGTGCTTGTCTTAACTGTCGAAGAACAGATTTTTTTAAAGATGTGTTTATTTTATTTGAAGGGCAGAGTTACAGAGAGGCAGAGAAAGAGAGAGAGAGAGAGAGAGAGGTACTTTTCATTCACTGGTTCACTTCCTAGCCATCTTGTACTGCCTTCCCAAGCCACAACAGAGAGCTGGTTCAGAAGTGGAGCAGCTGGGGCTTGAGCTGGTGCCCATATGGGATGTGGGCACTGAAGGCAGCGGCTTTACCTGCTACGCCACAGCACCAGCTTCAAGTTTTATTTTTTTCATTCAAATTGTTGAATCCTTATATTAATATAGAGTTGGTCTTCTGTGTATAAAGTTAATTGAAAATGGATCTTAGTAGAGAATGGAACTGGAAATGGGAGAAAGAGGAGGAGTAAGGATGGGAGAGTAGGTGGGAGAGCAGGTGTGGTGGGAAGAATCAATGTATTTTTAAAGTTGTACTTATGAAATGCATGAAGTCTGTATTCCTTAAATAAAAGGTTTCTTTGGGAAAAATAAAATTAAAAAAAGAAAATGCTTCAGTGTATGTATTCTAACACTCTTCCCCTGTAAAATGTACTTCAGTTCAGGTATTTGAGACATTCACTTACTGTTGTCATCTAGGATGAAATGATCTCCACGGTATGAAACAAGTGTGCCATGATTGCTTCCAGCAAACTTGTTTGCTGTGATGCAGCACTTTACAAACAGGAACAGAATCATGGCTATTAATGACTGGTTTCCAAAGTGTAAATGTTTGAGGGTGTGTTATTGTATTTCAGGATACTCCCTCCCATTACTCTTTATTTTGCTCAAAAATTTTAGTTGATGTCAATGTGAGGATATTACACATTTTATGTTTTATTTGGAAGACTGAACAAAATGATGCAAATGATTAGCACCATAGCACTGTTTCTAGTAAGTGCCAAATATGTACTTCATGTAGAGGTACAGACCTTGGTTTGTAGATAATCTCTGTACGTCACAGCTATGAGCCTGAATAAGTCACTTAACATCTCCAAATACCTTTCTTCTCATCTGAATTACCCATTATGCTACTGCATCAGCCCCCTAGATGTTTATTTTAAATGGATGCTAAATTAATATGCCAGATAATTTTAAGTAACAGGCTAGAAATAACTCCATTCTTAATGAAAGTTTTATTTTTATTTTAGGATGAAACTGTTGGAAAGCAATGACATTTAAATCCAATAGGATAGTCAAATTTAAAGTAGAAATGAAAATCAAAATGGATATGAACAGGACTGGTAGTGTTGGTCATATTTACTCTGAAGATAAGAGTGTCCTATTTTGATAAGAATGACTATAAAGAACAATAATTGTTGTATAAAAATGGAATCATGTGCCATCAGTTATAAATTTTTGAAGTGGATTTTGTTTACTCCATGTATTTTTGAAAAAGTTATTTCATGTCAGGAAAGGTTAATCTTAATATTTCAGAAGTGATTTTGTATCTAATGTGCTCTTGTATGTGATGTTATATAATATTATGTTAGTAAGAAGGCCTGCAAATGAAGTTCTCTGTTTCTTTTTATCAAATGATTAAAAGGGAGAAGCAGGACCTCCAGGTGCTCCAGGGCAAGACGGACCGCGGGGAGAGCCTGTGAGTACTTCCTCAATTCAGCTATAGGGGATGAAGTTCTTTTCTCTTCATGAAATCTTTTGACTATTTAAATTCATCCAGATGACTTTTTCTTGTTTAGTGACTTCCAGATTGTAGATGCTGTAGACAATTTTTGTGGAACACCATGAAATACTGAAATATTCTACCCTCTTTTACAAACCAGAAAGAATTTTGGATGTAGTATGAATCACAACCACAAGCACTCATGCCCAAACAAATAATTGAATTAACACAAACATCTTGGTCTGTTACAGAACCTTTAGTAAATGACACTTTGCCACTGGTCCATTATTTTATAGTAAACTCTCTGCGATAATATACTGAATAAAAATCAAGAGTAGGGAAACCTATGATTAAGAAATACTGAATTAAAATCTTAGACATATGTGTTTTTAGCAAGAATTCTAGATGATTCTTACTTGATATTATTTTGGAAATGCAGTTTGTACCCACCTTTAATCCTATAATTCATGGCCAACATTTAAAAATCAGAAGATCTCCTTTTGTTCATCAAAGGTAACTGTCCTCTGGGAATTTGAAATTTGCTTTGGTATATTTGATGGGGGGGAGACTAATTCAAGAAGTGAAATAATACCTGAGATATATTGTATTTATTATGAAGTGTTCAGTTGAGAATTCAGAATCTAAATATTGGACATTATAGGGAAAAGAAGTATCACTGAGTCTTAAATAGGGTCAAGATTGAACTGCGCTTGGAATTGCTCAAGCAAATATTCATTGAATTCTCGTTTGGGTATTATCAGTGGGGCAAGTTCTATATAGAACTACTGACTTCAAGGAATTTATAATCTAATTTGGAAGACTGAACAAAATGATGCAAATGATTAGCACCATAACACTGTTTCTAGTAAGTGCCAAATATGTACTTCATGTAGAGGCACAGACCTTGGTTTGTAGATAATCTCTGTATGTCACAGCTATGAGCCTGAATAAGTCACTTAACATCTCCAAATACCTTTCTTCTCATCTGAATAGTGTAGATTCCTATAATGCTTATTTCATAGGGTTTCTATAAGGCTTGCATAGGATACCTGAAAATATGTGACAACATTGACTAACGTGTGGGGAAATAATAAATTCTTAAAGGAATATAGGAAGCAAGCCATCTGAGAGTGGTTGAAAAATTTTTACCAGGGACTTGAACTTAGATTTGATTGTGAAAGTCTGACTGGGAATGTAAAGAAGACAGGGAGAACTAATATGAGTAATGACACACAGGAGAGATGGTTGAAGGTATGCCCAAGAAATAATGAAATACTCTTAATGAGGTCTGGAGGATACAGTTAATTGTTCCTGTGGGGTGATAGGAAATAAGATTAGAAAGGCATAACATGGAGGTTCTTGACTACAAGTTTTATTTTTTTAATTATTTGAAAGGTGGTTATAGCTAGTGACAGAGAGAGACAGAGAGAAAGGTCTTCCTTCCGTTGGTTCACTCCCCAAATGGCCGCTACGCCCGGGGCTGTGCCGATTCAAAGCCAGGAGCCGGGTGCTTCTCCTGGTCTCCCATGCGGGTTCAGGGACCCAAGCACTTGGGCCATCCTCCACTGCCCTCCCGGGCCACAGCAGAGAGCTAGACTGGAAGAGGAGCAAGAATAATTTGATGGAAGGGAGTGATTTAGGGGCAGTTTATGAGCAACTGGTGTGTGCAGGATGAAGAAGAGACTGGAATCACAACATTAATTAGCCGGTCATTTTGACAGAACTGCCATGGGGTTTAAGGTCTCAACCAGGGTGATAATAGGGATGGAGTGCATTCAGTAGGGATAGTCTGAGCTCAGTAGATCTTATCCAAAATTATTATTTAGTAAGAATTATAGGATTTGGGAACTAGATGTGAGACTTGGTTTGACTATTGGTTTGTGCTCTTGTTTCAAAAAGTATATAAATTTGTGGTTGTGTGTGAGACAGAGAAAGAGAGAGAGAGAGAGAGAGAGAGAGAGAGAGAGAGAGAAATGAAGGGGAAGAGAGAAATAAAGGACAGTGGGGATGACAGGGAGCCAGGTCATAATTTGTTTCTTGACTGTGTTCTAAGCATCTGTGAGCCAGTTAGTTGCAATCTGTAACTCATTTTCTGATTGAAATAATGGTATAAATGGCAGACTGACCAGCAAGTCTATGCAGACCACAATGTCATGTGAGGAACACTTTAAACTAATACTGTTGCAATCTTATTAATAAAACCAAAGCAAAGCAAAGGATATTGAATAGGAAATGAGAAGTGCTTTGGACATGTTTTTCTTCTCTAAGGCTCCTCACTTCCAACCATAAGACATTGATATGTGGTTGGTCCTGCACTGCCCACTCTCCCTTTATTAAAAACGTATCCCTGTTAGAGCTTTTGCACTGCATAATTTTCATCCCAGACAGCATGGCCCTTCAGATGTTAATTTTCTGTTTCTTTTTTCCTTCATCCCAACATTCATTGCCTTCCTATAATAGTTAGGGTTGTTGGTAAGAGAATAAGAAGACCTCATGGCATAAGATACCTCATGGCATCATTGCGACTACTCAGAGAGATTGATAGTAAAGGGATAAACTGAACAAAACTACAAAGTGTTGAGGCAGAGAGTAATAAGAACACAGTAGCAGAGGTCATTTAGATGCAATCTCCCCTTCTGAACACAGAAGACAGAAAACTGGGAGTTACTTATAGAGACTCCAGCTCTTCTCCCACTGTAGCTTACAATGTTTGGGAAGGCAAGAGATACTCTGCAGGTAAACTATACAGTTCACCTTATCTTTTTTCCCCCCACATCCTCTCTGTTATGATGAATGGTAAAGAGGAAGTCAGGTTTCCTGTGCCAGGAAACATACTGCTTAGGGAAGCAATTAATAGATAAAGTTTCTAAAAAGTACTGATGCCATCCGGATATAATCCTTCTGATCTGTATTATCTTCCAGAATGTGTATCATTACAAACTATTCTGTTATTTTGACAATTATGGAAACTTGCTTGTTAGAAATACACTATAAAGGTTGATCATTGCCATTTGTGGAAAATCTTTGAAAACAGGAAAAAACATTAAAGTTTATATATTTTGTGATGCAAAAATGAATTCTTCCACTGCATGGGAGTATAGGTTTTAATATTTATAGTGAATAATATAGACCAACTAAAAACAACATGTTCATTTTATTTGTTCTCTAATGTGGCAGCCAAGAAGATTAATGGAGTTGAAGTTGGAAGGCCTCAAGCTCTTAGAAAAATGCTTTAAAACTAATTAAAGACAGTGGATGGCAGCCTGATGGTGATTCATCCCTGAAGAAAGTTAGGCAGAGTGATATATGAACACTGACTCCTGGATTTCAAATTGAGGGCAAAGGCTGTATTTCAATGGGGAATAATTACATTGCTTTAAGATACCAGCACATTCATGTGCTAATACTTTGAATTTTCAAGGCTGGTGTCACATAAACCTTAAAGTGATTTATTTTCTAAGTGGCAAATTATACCCAATTAACTTCAATGCAAGTGACTATAAACTCAGTTATAACACTCGCTAGATTTATTATAATTGATTTCAATGATGTGTCACAGTATTTAAGGTTCAAATTTTTTTGTCATTCATTCAACAAGCATTTACTGAGTATTCACTGTTGACAGACATCATTTTAGTAGAGGAGAATGTGAAGATAATTTACTTAGTGGCCCAGTCTTTGAAAAGCTATATGATTCAGTAGATCACAGCACAGTATGTATATTATGGAAGTGGGCAATGAATGGCTTGAGAAGTGGAAGGTATGTATTACCCTAGATGAGTTTGAGAGCATCGCTGGAAAGGATGTATTCTTCTTTTAAAATGAGGTATAATTCACACACTGTACAGTTTACCCACTTAAAGTGTGAAGGGTGATTCTTATGCACAGTGATCTCTGTCAAATTCTGGAAGATATATGGATATTAGCTAGTTGTTTGGCCCAGCAAGGCAGAGCTCTTTAGCTTAGTCGAAAGCAAAGTAAACATGGTACTTTGAAAATAGGATTTGATGGTTCAGGCTGCATGGAGTACTTGAAGGTGAAAAGACAGAACTAGATGAGGTTGTAGGGGTGGGGGCACCAAGTCAAGAATGACTTTATATATCTCTGCTATTTGTACTTATATCTAATAGTAATGGGAGTTAGTCAAAGGTTTAATATAGGGAAGTGAATTGATCAAATTTTAGTTTTAGAAAGATCACTCTTACTGTAGAATAGGGAATTGGTTCAGGACAGAACCTAGCAGCAGTCTAGCTGAGAAAACCTGTAGTACTTTCAGAATTTGGAGAAAGTTAGTAGACTATAGTAGAAAATACATATGTCACCATCAACAGACTGTTGATAGATAAGTAGTTATTATAATGCACTGCTGATAAGAGCTCTAGAGAAATTAAGGAACATGCTTTAGGAGCTGGAAGAGTGGCTATCATTGTCATATATTGGCATAAAATTTAGTTGATTGTGTCGTTTGGTCATGTGCAATGCAGAACTTATAAGTAATTGTGTATTTAGCTGAGGAGATTTCTCAGCAAAGTGCTGAATGTGTGAAATAGTTTATTTTTGTTGTTTATAATTAAGTGGGAGGAGAATAAGATAAGTTGTGAAAGAGTCGTTAAGCAAAAAAGAACCTGCACTTGATTTAAGGACTATTCATTCAGCTTCTTTATATTGGAAAAGATGTTACAAATACAAGATTCACTGTTAGAAAAACATGCTAGAGATAAGGCTAAGGATGCAGCTGGACAAACTTTTGCTACTGCTAAAGATAAGGTGTATGCCTCATGGATCCATCCCACTAGAAACCACAAAGTTGAACTTACTCAGGAAAGATCTGCAGAGGAGCCTCCTGTCTTAAAAGTTATTTCTCAGTTGTGGCATTGTCTGAGTATACAAAGGCTATTGATCTTTCTTTGTTGATTTAATATCCTGCAGCTTTACCAAATTCTCCTATGAGTTCCAATAGTCTCTTAGTGGAGTCTTTCAGTTCTCCTATACAGAGGATCATGTCATCTGCAAACAGAGATAATTTGACTTCCTCCTCTCCAATTTGTATCCTTTTGATTTCTGTTTCTTGCCTAATGTCTCTGGATAAAATTTCCAGCATTATATTGAATAGCAGTGGTGAAAGTGGGCATCCTTGTCTGGTTCCAGATCTTAGTGGATATGCTTCCAACTTTTCCCCATTTAATATTATGCTGGCTGGGGTTTTGTCATACATTGCCTTGATGGTGTTGAAGAACTTTCCTTCTGTACCCGATTTGCTTAAAGATTTTTATCATAAAAGTTTGTATTATTTCATCAAATGCTTTCTGCATCTATTGAGATAATCATATGATTTTATTCTTGAGGTGTTCATGTGATGCATCACCTTTATTGATTTGCATATGTTCAGCCATCCCTGCATACCAAGGAAAAGTCCCAATTGGTCCAGGTGAATGATCTTTCTGATGTATTGTTGGATTTGATTAGGTAGTACTTAGTTGAGGATTTTTGCATCTATGTTTACCAGGGACTAATATATAGTTCTCTTTCTTTGTTGTGTCTTTTTCTGCTTTAATGCAATCTCAATAAAAAATATCAAGGGCATTCTCACATCTAGAAGAAATATTTCTAAAATTTATATGGAAACACAAGAGACTCCAAATAACTAAAGCAATCTTAAATAATGCAAACAAAGCTGGAGGCATTACAATACCAGATTTCAAGACATACTCAAGGTAGTTATAATCAAAACAGCCTGATACTGGCAAAAACTAAACATGTATACCATTGGAACAGAATAGAAACCTCAGAAAGTATTCCGCACATCTACAACCAACTAATTTTTGTCAAATAAGCTAAAATCTATTCTTGGAGAAAGTACAGTCTCCTCAACAGATGGTGCTGAGAATTTTGGATCTACACATGCAAGTATATGAAACAAGACACTTACCTTACACCTTATACAAAAATCAACTCAAAATGGATCAACAAATCTAAATCCATGACAAGTTACCATCAAATTACTAGAGAAAAACGTTGGGGAAAGTCTGGACGACATTGGCATAGGCAAAAACTCTTTGGACAAGACCCCAGAAGCATAAGCAATAAAAGCAAAAAATAGACCAATGGGAATACATCAAGCTAAGATTCTGTGCTGCAAAGGAACACTCAGTAAAGTGAGGAGGCAACTGACAGAATGAGAGAAAATATTTGCGGTCTCTGTAGCTGATAAAAGATTAATATCTAGGGTCTAGAGCTCAAGAAATTCAACAACAAAACAAATAATCCACTCAAGAAATGGGAAAAGGACATGAACAAGAATTTTTGAAAGGATGAAATACAAATGGCCAACAGACATGAAAAAATGCTCAAGATCACTAGCCATCAGGGAAATGCATATGAAAACCATAGTGAGGTTTTACCTTACCTCAGTTAGAATTGCTATCATACAAAAATCAAAAAAATAATAAATGTTGGTGGGGATGTATAGAAAAAGGCACCCCAATCTACTGTTCATGGGAATGTAAATTAGTGCAATCATTATGGAAGACAGTATAGAGATTTCTCAAGAATCTGAAAATAGATCTACCATATGACCTATCTATCCCACTCCTTGGAATTTACCCAAAGGAAATGAAATCAGCATATGAAAAGTGATCTTTACCTCACATTTATTGAAGCTCAATTCACAGTAGCTAAGATATGGAATCAACCAAGATGTCCATTAACTGAAGACTAGATAAAGAAATTAGGGTATACATGCACTATGGAATACTACTCAGCTGTAAAAATTAATGGAATCCTGTCTTTTGCAACAAAATGGATGCAACTGGAAACCATTGTTCCCCAAAAACAAATATGTTTTCTGTAATATGTGGCAGCTAATATAGAATACAAAAAATGTACAGGAATGAAATGGACACATTGTGATTTGATTGTTGCTTTTAGCCCTTGTTATACTCCTTTAGAACTATAATCTTTCTACTGTTTGCTTGTTGAATATTATGGTAAGTTTATTTTGGTCAATTGTTACCAACCAAATTACCTGTATTCTCAAAGTTTCTACTGATTTATTGTCACAGTTATTCATGTCCAGGTGCTCCATCGCACTGACATGTTGTATTTAGTGCAATACCCTTGTCAGGTGGTCCACACCTTTTAATAGCTAGTTCTTTCCTCACCAGCCAGCCTCATTGTGAACAAGGAGCCTGTTGGCTCACAGGGAAGATGTGTAGACAGGGATTCAATTCACTCTGTGAGTTGAGATCCCTGGAGTGCCATGAAAATGAGAAAAAGAAAGCCACATTTTCTGTATCTATGGAAGTGAGCACATATTTCTTAATTAAGGATATGTTTACCTTCATTAATCTGGAAATGTTTACTGTTTCTTTGTTCCAGGAATAAAGGTGTGGGCGCACTATAGTAGTTTGAGGAAACTGGCTCATAGAGGCTTTTGTTATTTCCTTTCCTCATGCCTTTCAAATTCTTGCTAAACCACAACCATACTTGTGTTTATGGTGTCCTGTTAACTGCTAATCCAGTCCAAGTTACTGTTTACTTAATAAACAAATGGATTTTTTAGTCACCTTTTTTCTGTGGTCTGATTATTTGACATATTACTTTTATACATATAGGCAGAAGACATACATAAAATACTTGGGGAAAGTTTATGTTAGATTATTATGATGATTTCTTGTGTGAAATAATCTACTTTATTATGCTAGTTATATGGAGATGTCTTTATTTGCCCACTTGATTATTTTAATTTAGATTGATAAGAAAATAGGGAAGATCCTTATCAGTTCTGTTGTTCTTATTTTATGTGCAATTGTGTGGGTAAGCTTGTTAAGTCCTTTGTACAGATTTGTTAATACTTTTCCCCATTCCTTTTATGGGCTCTGGGAATGGCACATTATTAATATACATTGCATGAACCAATCTTAATGGGAAACCCACATCCGCTGTTAAGGATTTCACACGGCACTTCTTAGCATGAATGCAAACCACATCTAACAATTTAGATTATACAGTTTGAAAATTCAATTGTTTTTATTAAAAAATCAATTGTAATAATATATTGCTAGTTCTGGTGGTTGTGTTTTAAAACCTGATTGAAAATAACTCTTAGAAAACATTTGGAAATAGATTTTATCTGCATTAAAAAAATCAATGAGGGGGCCAGCATTGTGGCACAGCAGGTTAAGCTGCTGCTTCTGATGCCAGAATCACATTTCTGAGTACTGATTCAAGTCCTGGTTTTGATGCTTAGGAAACCAATGTAATTGCTTTAAATTTTTTAGTTTAGTTAATGCTTATTTAGTCTTTCACTTCATTTTTAAAACAAAAATGGTGTATACATTGTATATAAATACAACATTCACAATGAACTGCTACACCATAAGTAGAACAGAGATTTAGGTCTCTTTAGAATAGTTAATACATAATATTCTCTAAATATGAAGTTATAAATGAGAGATACACTGAAAAGATATGATTAGAGATAATTTGTGAATATTTTATTTATGTAATATAAATTAAGTAAAAACCTCATTTGTTTTCTTCAAATTAGCTTCACCTTTTATTTGGTGGTTTTTAAATATTTTTGTTTGATGACCTCTATCATACATGTAATTCCAAAAAACTTGATTCAATTTTTTATTTTTCTGGAAAATGGTGAATAACATCTATTCAGAAACTCAGACAGCTATCAAACTCTCTCTCTCTCTCTCTTTTTTTTTTTTTTTTTTTTTTTTTGACAGGCAGAGTGGACAGTGAGAGAGAGAGAGACAGAGAGAAAGGTCTTCCTTTGCCGTTGGTTCACCCCGCAATGGCCGCCACGGCTGGCGCACCGCACTGATCCAAAGGCAGGAGCCAGGTGCTTCTCCTGGTCTCCCATTGGGTGCAGGGCCCAAGGACTTAGCCATCCTCCACTGCACTCCCGGGCCACAGCAGAGAGCTGGCCTGGAAGAGGGGCAACCGGGACAGAATCCGGCGCCCTGACCGGTGTGCCTGGTGTGACGGTGCCGCAAGGTGGAGGATTAGCCTATTGAGCCACGGCACCGGCTCTATCAAACTCTTTTAAAAATCCTTTTTTACTTTTTCCACTAATGAAAAATTTGCCGAAATTATGATTCATATGCCCCCAAAATGTGGTACACACTTTTTAGACTTTCAAAGAATTAGAGTTCATTTTAGAATAATTCTGCTATTATTTTTAACCTTTTTCAATCAAAATGATGCATTTTTCAATCATATAGATACATTCCTTTTAAAACATTGATGAATTTAATATTCTTTTACTGTAGTCTCTGATATAAATGGGGAAGGATTTTGTTCTGAACGCTTTGGGCAGACAAGAGAAGGAACTTAAAAATGTTGTGGAAAATGGAATTAAAACATAAGATCATTTTTGTGCAAAATTTGAAAGTAATACATAGTTTTTTCATGATATGCATTTTCATAAACTTGTAAAAGATCCCTTATAGACATGAATTTCATTGGTTTTCCAAAATTAACTTACATTTTCATTCTATTTTTAATGAATCTTTTGAATAATTCTTGTATATATCTTTCCAAAGATGTAACAGTGCAGATATTTTCCCCGGTTTTTTAATCTTGTTCTTTCCAGGCAGTCCTACTCTGTCTCTGCATTTCTGGATATGTTATTTAAATTTGCTAATCATTTATCTTTTTGTCTTGTCTTAAAAACCAATACCTTTGAAACTGTAACATTGTTTAGACCACCTTGTTGGCTTAGCAAAAAATGTGGAAATGACTTTTGGTATGTAAGAGAAGTACAAGTAACTGGAGATAGCTTTGAAAATAACCATCAGGGAACTTTTCCTTTTTAGGATATCTTTGGTCTGTTTCTGTGACTTGTAAGATCAAACTATTGACATACTCTGTGCTATATAAACATGAATGCCCTAAAATATCGACTAAAAGCATTTTCTATTTAAAATATTCATATTTGGGTAATTTGGATCCACATGAGTCGTGGTCTGCAGGCCAGGTCAAATAAATTCATTTGGTGTTCTTAGATGATGTTTTTCCTATGAAGATTAATTTGAATATAATATGGGAGTAGTAAAACTGGTAATTTCCCTGTTAAAGGTTTATTGCAAGTACTTGTATAGTGGTTTCTTTTAGGTCTGGCAACTGTAGTTGTGAGTTACTGCTCTTTATAGTGCTTTTACCACAGAGTGATCTGTTGTAGATCACTCATAATCTGTCAGTATGGAAATTAAAAAAACAAGGATTGAAAAATGTTATGGTATTCAACTGCAAATACATTTAAATTACTTGGTCATATTTTTTCAGACAAATAGTGATGAAATATATTTAAAATGGGAAAGTCATTATAGTATTATTGTGTAATGAAAGCCAAACATGAAAAGGCCAGATTGATTCAGAGTAGTGATGTCAACTGGTTGGTGCCCTCCAGTGGTAAACCTTAGATTGCGAGTCTTCCTGCATAGAGCAGAAACCTTTGGAAATCAGGGTAAAGAAAGGCAAAAATAAGTAAATAAGTAGCTAACTGACATCTTCATAGTGATGAAAGAGGACAAAATTTTAGAACATGTAAAAGAACTAACTTTTATCCATTTTAGAATGTTCAAAGGTCAGGGAGGAGCGGTGAGAGCACGTTAGAAAGATGCATTCATTGGAAGGCCAGCACTGGGCTCAGCAGTTAGGAAAGTTTAGATTCTGGCACCCTGTGAGTTAGATTCTGTGATCTTCCCCATGTGTAAAATGAGGATTCTAGGATTTCATTGTTTAAATAACCGGTCTGGGCTCTGTCAGCCACTAGCCAATGCGCTGACTCCTCCGTCATGACTGCTTCATGCTGCTTGCCTGACACTCTTACTAGTAATCACAGTGTAAGATTTTCAGCTAATAAATGAGGCTTTCAGCGTGTGTGTTTTTTCCTTTGAAACTTTAGGTGTGACCAAATCAATTACTTATTGAGAAAACCAAAGAAAATATGTAACATGCTTTTGTTATTTTGGTAACTGTGTGATATTAAATATCTCTACAACAATGTAGAAAGGCTGAACATTTTAACAGAAAATACCAATACTAGATTAAATCGACTTGTAGTGCATTGAAAGTACTGCCTTACTTAAAAGCAGATTTGATCCAGGATGGTTCAGTTTCATGGATGAGATAGATTCATCTTTGGCATGCAGGAAAGTATAATGTGATATTTTATCTGTTCTAAGTAGTATTTCATGGACAAATTTCCTTCATTATAATCTCTAAGAAATAGACACTGAATTGTTAATTGTAAAGTATGCCCTTCTGTTTTAATGATGTATTAGTTATGCACAAATGGTTTAAATAGTTGAAGAGAAGCTTCTAGAACATTTTATCCTGTCAACATTCTTTCACCACAACATTATGCAGAATTTTCCAGTTGAATTTCTGCTCTCAAACCCAAACTGAAAGTAGGGGAAATATGTCCAGTTAATTTTACCAAATAAAAATACTTTTTCTGTCTCTACTTACACATTTTCACAGTTGCCTGAACCCAAACCCACATGGACTAAGAGTTGAATCTAAAATAGTTTGCTTGGAAAAATTTTTGCTGTATGATGTAATTGTCACTAAATACTCTTAGATCAACAAACTGTTAACTTTTCAATAGTTTTAAATGATATTTCTGCTAATATAAATTTTGCAAAAGTTCAACATCACATGTATTGGGATCCCAGAAAAATAGTATCTAGAATTTTATTAACTAACATAACTGAATAACTTGGGTTCTTCTGCTTAAACTCTCTCTTAATAGCCTTTGTGTCTATGCATGCTTATTGTCTTCTATTAGTTTTATACAGAATTGCTTATATAAATGCTTTACATTTTAATATTTGTGGTTATATACTTTTGCTTCATATTTATAAGTAATAATTCTTAGTTTATATGGTCATAGAAGATATTATGGCATCTTTTGCTATCAATGAAATATATTACTTTATGACCAACTTGAAAGGCAAACAAAAAATAATCATTGTTTAATCTGGAATTTACTCTAAATTATCTCAATTTTTGGTATATTACAATAATATAAAATTTGTGCTTATGTACCAATATAGACCAAACTCAGTATTAGAATAACCCTAATAAAAGGGTGTCATATGATATCTGGGGAGTGAACCTTGGCGAAATGGGGTCTCAAGGACTGCTGGGAGCTAGAAATGAGGGGGCTGTTCATTGATGCCTGGTCATAACTCTCTAGGAAGTGGACTTGCTAACACTGAGATCAGATTTAGAAACAGCATTGGATTCAGGGTATCTGTAACTAATTCATACTAACACCATAAATTAAGTAAGGGCGTGTTGACCTAAATTCCCATGGAATAAGTAGTTTGACTTCTCAGGGTTGATGGTATCCTGAACCATGGCATGTCACCTTGAGAGATCTGGGAGCCAAGTGAGATTGTATTAAGACTTCACCAGTTTTCCTGCATGGAGCAATGTGCAGCTACCTTGATTCTAATAAGGTTTTACATATTTTAATTAAATTCAGAACTTATCCTGAATTTATAGTGAATTACACACGTGTGTATGCATGTGTGTGTGTTTGTATGTGTGTGTGTGTTTGAATGGGAGGAGGACATGGGAGGCTTCACACCAAAGCATGGTGTATTGAAACAGAGGCCTTTACTTTGAACAGTATTTATGTTAACTTATTACATTGAGAATATATATTTTGCCTCAGATGTAATTCATTTCGGAGAGTGTTTATAGAGGTTTGTCTTTTCAGGTAGATAGTGAGCCCCAAGTTGACAGTCATTGCTCACAAATAACTTTTTTTTTTCTGCAGAGGGTGTTGTGAAGTGATAAACGGATTTAGCTAAATAGAATTAAATTGAATTCTAATGTATGATTCAAATTTAAATATTTTTTTAAAATATAGTATTTATTTGAAAGGCAGAGATAGAGATAGAGATGGATAGAGAATCTACCATCTCTGATTTACTCCTCAAATGGCCACAATGGCTGGGGTTGGGCCAGGAGATTCTTCTGGGTCTCCCATGTGGCTGGAAGGGACCCAAGGTCCTGGGCCATCTTCCACTGCTTTCCCAGGTGCATTAGCATGGAGCTGGATCAGAAGTGGAGTAGCTGGGACTCAAACGGGCTCTCATATGGGATGCCGGCAAGGTGGAAACTTAACTTTCTATGCCACAGTGCAGGTCAAATTTAAATACTAATATTATAACTGTGTGCCCATATTTCCCTGTTGTGGCTAAACACTGATCAGTGGTTGTAACCACAACTCCAGATGGGACCATCAAAGTATTGATAGACTCTCTGTAATAGAAGACACTTGATCTCATTGTTGGTGGCAGCTCTTCCACCACCCTGATCTACTGAACAGTCCTGTCTTTCTGTGAAAGGCCTGATGGTGGACAATGGAGAGAGCTTTCAAGGACTTACTGATGGGACCCTGTTTCCTTGTCCTCTAAATTCCCTGTTCTACCAAAAAGCCAACACATATGTATACGTGTGAATGCTGTTAGTTATTTCAACTGATGTGTCATCAAAAAAGGACCTAAGCAAAATGCTTAAGAAATAAAAATGAATTGATACCAACACTGTTTATTTTGGGTAATAGTCATGTTGAATAAATTCATTAAGTGGTTGATAACAGAACTGTTTTCACACTAGTATTTTGTTAAGTTTATTCTCAACTGTACAGAATTAAGATGAATGTTATCTGCACCTTGCTAGAGATCTTGTATACTTGGATTGAGTCATGTGAAAGACTCCAGTGCTTTGCCCTTCTGTGGATCCACACGTTGTGAGTTGTGTGTTTGTGATGGCACCAGCAAGGGACTCATCAGGAGTAAAGTTTTCTGAATATTTCAAGGGTCACTTTAGAGGAAATTATGTAGTTTCACTTATTTTTATTTAAGCTTGGAGATTGTAAGGGCTTTTGGAAATCTGAACTTCATTTGACAATTTTTCTTGCATTATACATTATAAGTTATATAGAATGTATTCAAATGAAACAGCCTCATTTCATCACTTACATTGGATTGAAGTAAGAACTGAGACTAATTTCCTCACAACTTCTCTCTTTGACAGGCTTTATTTAAAGCTTTAATTTTGGTAGATGTTTATATAATGCTGAATCTCATAAATGTTCTCTTTTGCAAAACCATTATTGTTAAGTAGCAGTGTTATAATATGCATGATACAACTTGTACATTTGTATTTTCTACAAGTTAAAAATCCCAATTATGACTTATGCTGTAATGATTTGTTTATCTCTTTATAGGGAATCCCAGGATTTCCTGGAAGCCAAGGATTAATGGGCCAAAAGGTGAGTATTAATCAAAGTGTAAAAATTTGGACCAGGATCTGCTCTTTAAAGAGTAAATTGATATATTGTTGACTTTACATAGAGTACATCTTTACAGCAATCATGGTAAGGGTTAATTATTCAAATATGATATAATTTCAGAAGCTTTTATTTTGACTACAAATTAGTTTTTATTATTTCTACTGTTATTTTATGCTGTTAATATTATCTGGTTTTATATGACTGTGGCCTTAGTTGAATACTTTTCCGGTTTTTGTAATCTAAGATAATCTTTTTGGTATAGCTTATTTCTTCCTGAACTATATGTTTAGATGTTCCTTTTGTACAATAATAGTAAGGTTTCAGGTTTTATTTAATTAATTTCTCTTAATAAATTAGTAATTTCTATTATCATCTGGTTGATATTGTTAACAACAAATCATCATTGTTTTATAAGTGATATAGCCCTTTGTTTTGCATTCTTTTAAATATATTTGTCTTTAATTTTCTTAAAATTCACTGTGGTATGTCTTGATGTGGATTTCTTGTCATGGATCTTGTTGGAAATTCAGTTTGCATCCTAGGGCTGCAGTGTTACTTCCATTTATTGTTGGAAAAAAATAGCCATTATCTCCATACTGCTTTTGCTTTGTTCTATCTGCTTTCTGGAATTCTGGTTATATATATTTCAATCCATCTAATTTTATACCTAGTATCTCTTAGAAGCATCCATATTTTCATATCTTTGATTCTGTCTCATATTCTGGTTAATTTTTTTGGATATAGGTTCCAGTTTACATATTCTTCATTTTGTTTAATCTGTTATAAAAACATCAGTTTATTTTTTAAAAAAAAATCAAGAATCATATTTATAGAAGTTTAATCACATTTAAAGAAGTTCTAAGTTTTGAAACCATATCTTTTTTGGTAGACTTGTTATATAGAAGGTGTTCAAAACATTCATAGAAACCATATGTTATAAACACTCTCCACAATTTTAAATTTTTTACATGAAAAATCTTCTATTGTATTTTCCATATATTTTTGAAGTCCTTATGTTTTCAGCCCTAATAATCTTTCATGATTCTACTTTTTAATTTTTAAATATATTTCTAAATTCTTTTTCTGACAGTTCCAATATCTGTAGTGTGTTGTTATTCCTGCTGACTCTTAGTCTTGTGGCTTGCTGCCTCTTGTTTCTTTATTGTTGGTTGTGAGCTCATTGCTTCATGCCAGCTTGTCGTTGATCTGTTATCCTAATTCTGGAATAGTGAGCTGTCTCCGGCTGATAGTCATCGTTAGCACTTTAGCTCCCTTTGGAAATCCTGATTTATCATTAGATATTTATGATTCCTGCCCTCTTATCATGGGTGCCATCACTGTTCCCCAAGAGCTGAGCATGCACCTTCAAACATTCTTTCCCTTCTTGACTCATTCATATGTCTGTCTTTGGCAAGATTTGTATACTCTTCCAATCCTCATAATTATGTCCTTATTCCGGGGTGTATTTTATTAAAATGAGGGATCTTTGAATACTTCCCTGCTGCTTAGAAGACCAGCACTGTCTCAAAGGCGGTGTCCTTTTCTGGACTTAAAAATTTCCTTTAGACGCTTAGTTAGCCACAAACCAAGAAATCGAAGAATAAGTGTTGTTATTCTAAATACTAATTTTTCTTTATTAATTTAGATTTAATATTAATAAATAAATTATGTTTGATAAATAGCTCTTAAACTCTAAGATAACAAGAAAAATTTTCTCTTGATTTTTTCCCCTGTTGTTTCATCTTGCCAACTCTTTCTGAACTACTTGATGTTCCTTTGAAAGTATGGTATGTCACAATGAAAATATTTAATAGCAATTCCTCATACCCTAAGCCCATATCTATAAGAAGTTAAATCCATTATTTTTTTTTGCCTTGCTTTACAATTTCTTGCATTAGAAGAATGAAAGACAGGCTACTTGTGCTTATATATGCTAAATTTTCATTCCAAAATGCTTTGATAGAAAACTCCTGGCAATTAATTGGTAATACACAACTTTTAAGTTTGATCTGTGTTTCACTTTTAGGGAGAAATTGGGTCTCCAGGACCACAAGGGAAAAAAGGAGCACCAGGAATGCCAGTATGTTAATAACTTTGTTATCAAGGTGTTTGAAATGTTATTACTTATGTGCCAGGAGTTTGTGCTCTGGGGTTCACAAAACTATAGGGATGTATCAATTAGATTTTTGGTGTCCATAAATTACACCCATTTCTATGAAAAGTATCATGTTTATGCTCATTTTCAGACTCTGAAAATGTTGACCACTGAAATTAAATTACAGATAAATCAAAATCAAATACTTTAGCTATTGATTTATTTTTTAAAAGATTTATTTTATTTATTTGAAAGACAGAGTTACAGAGAGAGAGGGGTATTTCAAACACTAGTTCACTCCCCAGATGGCCGCAACGGCTGGAGATGCATCAATCCGATGCCAGGAGCCAGGAGCTTCTTCCAGGTCTCCCACGCAGGTGCAGGGGTCCAAGGACTGGGGCCATCCTCTACTGCTTTCCCAGGCCACAGCAGAGAGCTGGATCGGAAGAGGAGCAGCTGGGAATAGAACTGGCGCCCATATGGGATGCCGGTGCTTCAGGCCAGGGCGTTAACCCAATGTGCCACAGCGCCGGCCCCATAGCTATTGATTTAAAACAGAACACTAAGTACCATGAAAAAGTTCTAAAACTCAGTGCTTTTTCTTTTTTCATGTTTTACAAATTTATTGTGCTAATAAAGGAGAAAATGTTCAGAGTAGGTAGTACAGGAAAGGCCTAAATTAGTTAGCAAGTAATTTTACTAAGTTTTAAGACTAGAAGGGACATATGAGTTTGATACTAGAAATTATGAAACTTTTTCATTTGTGTACAAGTTTAAAAAATACTAGTTTTTACTAGAAGTGATGATGAATTTAATCTATGAATTGCCTGTTATTAGCTTTCTCTTTAAGTAAAAAATAGAGTAAATAGGAGAAATGTCCATTAAGTAAAAATTCAAGTTTTGAGGAGATTTAAAAGAAAGTACTTCCCTTTAAAATGGAATGATTTTCTTTCTATCATTGTTACCAAGTTATTTATTAATTAAAATAATAAATTAAATTTGGTTATTCATCAGTATCTAGTCTAACCTCCAGAAAAAAAGAAAGCACTGAATAGTATCCAGTGAACTTCAAAAATATCTATATATAAATTTTTGAGTATTTTGTTCACTTTACTAGCATATTTTATATTTTATAATGTAATATTGCATATAACATCCTAAGTTGACATAAATGCATAGTTAGTGATGCCATGCTATTGTCATTATTTTCATATTGAGATCATACTTTCTGATGAAATTAATTGAATATTTTTTAATTATTTCTTTTGCCAAGTGTTTTAAGTGCATATAACAGTATTTACATTAGAATCTAAATTGTTATGTCCTAATTACTAGAGTAGTTATAATTGTTATTTTTTAAAGCTTTGTTTAAATATTTCAAAGGCAGAGTAACAGAGAGGGGAGACAGAAAGAGATATTCCATTTGTTGGTTCACGCCCCAAATGGCTACAACCACCAGGTCAGCACCAGGCTGAAGCCAGTAGCCCAGGACTCCTTCGAGGTCTTCCCTGTGGTTGACAGGGGCCTTCTCAGTTGCAGTAGCAGGGAGCTGGATCAGAGAGGAGTAGCCAGAATTCGAATTGGCACTTGATTTGGAATGCTGATATGGTGGCTTGGCCAGCTGTTCCACAATGCTGGTCCCCTTTGTCTTACTTTGAATCACATGATTGGTTAAAAATATGGCCATTTTGTATTTTGAAGTGTTTATTATAGTTACATAATTATTTAGATTTTACTTCTCAAAATATTGCTAAAGATAGATGTTTTAAATAAATTGATCAAGATGATGTCCACGAGAAAGCTTTATTCTTAGATGTTGTTACACAAGGAAGAAGGTAGGCATGTAGAAAGAACTCAACTTTTTCTTTGCTGTTGTGTTTTATGAAGACTCTATTCATTTTTGCTACATGTAGGCTTTTTGAGCAACAGCATTATCAAAGGTCTACTAAGCCTGTATTCTATCTTGCATCATTTGATTTTTCTTTACTTTTGTTACCCTCTGGAGGTATTTGTATAAATTTCCCAAATGTAGTATTGTAATTTAATGTATTAATTATTATGAAAATGTATAACTTGGAAATTGATTTAATTTTTAATTTTTTCCTCCAAATTATTCTTAAAATTCACATTTTAAAATATAGGGCTTGATGGGAATTGCCGGCTTACCAGGCCAGCCTGGAACGCCAGGATCTAAGGTAAATATAATGAAATTGACAAGATTGAGAACTTTGTACAATCACAGTGGCCATTTATAACTTTAATGACGGTTAAAATTTTTTTTATTTATTTGAGAGACAAGGAAACAGAAAGTGATGGGGGAAGGGAGGGAGGAAGAGGATGAAAGAAAGAGAGAGAGGGAAAGAGAGAGAGAGAAAGAAGGGATATATATGTGGAGAGAGTGTCCTGTGTACTGGCTCACTCCCCCAACTGCCTGAAACAGCAAGAACTGGGCCAGGCTGAAGCCAGGTCTCCTGTATGGATGGCAGGAATCCAAGCATTTGTGCTATCACCTGCTGCCTCCCAGTGGCAGCCTTAGCAAGAAACTAGTTAGGAGTGGAGCTAGGTATTGAACCCAGGCTCCAGTGTGGGATGTGGGGATCTTAACTGGTATCTTAACTGCCAAGACAAATGCCTGCCCTCAATAAGAATTTTAACTACATTGATTTTTACTATGAATGTGTTTATTATTTCATGAACAATGAGTTATAAGAATGAAGTCTTAAGGAAAAGTTCAGTATGTGAAATAGGCTAAAATAAACCAGAACTTGTGCAAGCTGGGGAGGATCCAGAAACTCACCAGTTTGTCCCTTCTTCCTTTCTGCTGTTTCACTGGGCACTTAGAAGTCCTTGCAACTCTGTGGAGCTCTGTTCCAAAACCAATGACTGAAGATAAATCTTACTAATTTTCTAGTTTTCCTTTTCTTACTTTTACTTAGTGGAATGTCTGTGAAAAAAAAATTTTGTAAAATGCCTTGTAGTAAATTTTATTAGATATTCACTCCCCTATTCCTGTGGGAAAGATAGCTTTCTTTCAGATTAAGAAAAAATAAGGTGAGCATGAAAAATATATTTAAGATATCGGTGAGGTTACTTTAAGGTGAGATGGAAACTGAATATCCCGGTTTGACTATTTTATGGGGATATGGAATCCTGTGCTATGAGGACTACTGTTTCTCTTTTGCTTAGATTTAGCCCATGAATCAGTTTACTGACTCTTGTACTAGCTTGTCTACTTCTGCCTGCCAGTTTTGCCAACTACATGTTAACCGTGCTTTCAATATCATATGGGTAGAGGTTTTAGGGTGGAAAAAATTGAATTAAACAGAGTAGGGATCAAACCAAATAAATTCTGGCTTGATTCAGAAAAATATTTTTATTCCCAACCACTTATTGAGTAGATTCAAGGAGAACCTTTCAAAAGGAAGTGACAGAATTGCTTCTTTGGAAACATATAACCTTTGAGCTGACACTGTTCCGGGGAAATTAACCCTGGCACACCAGATAGATACATAATATGATCTATTCTACTTTTAATTTATAAATTAATTATACTAACAAAATTATAAAGAGAAGAATATAGTGTTAAGGGAACCCAGCGATTAGGAAAAAGTAGCTGCTGTTTTATCAGTGTTGGACCCTTATGGTCCCTTGGAATATTATGGATCCTAATAGCAGTAGGTATAAACAGAGTTAGTTAAAACTCTTGAATGACTGAACTTGCAAAGTAGAAATTGCTCATAATTTTCTTTTAAATTTTTTTCCTTAATTAAAATTATACTTAGTGTAATGTTTTCAGTGAAGCATTTCACCTTCTTTTCATGCAATATATTAGCTCAGGTGTTGGAAATTTGTTATGCAAAGGGCCAGTTTGTAACTATTTTGTCTTAATTTTTCTGTTATGGTGCAAAATAAACATCCATGGATAAACAGATGGATATGGGCTGTGTCTGTGTTGCAGTAAAACTTTATTTCAGAAATATACAGTGACCTGGGTGGCCCATGGGTTACTAAGGATTACCCAGCAGTCTTGAAAATTAGCACACACTAAATGCTTTCTGATTCTTGCTGCTTCAAAAAGCCACTGTATATTTGCAGCTGGTTTTCTTTTCTTTAGTTTGACACTGAAGATGAGTCATACAGAAAAAGTGAAACAGTACTATGATGAGCAGTGTAAGCCCAGAGGATGTTCCTAATGCATGGCCCCTGCCTGTACGTTGTGCAGACCAAGATAATCAATATTGATCCCTAACAATTCTAACCTCATCCTTTATACATGGAGCTACCAAATTTAACACGAGGTTTTATGAGACTTATAAATGTGCAGATTTCATTTCTTTGCTAACGTTTTTCTTTTTTTTAAATAATATAAGGAGAACAGACTTCATGTATTTCCTAGATACAATTCTAAGAATGATGCTTCCTTCCCACTGTCCTTCTTTTCTTTCACTTTTTTCTTTTAATTTTCGCAATAACCTTCCTTCAATTTATTTTTAATCATGATGTTAATCCCCCACTGAATAAAGTTATGCTTAGTGAAATGAGCCAGACTCAAAAAAATAAATATCATATATTGTCTGATTTATGGTAGCTAATATATAGAGTATCAAATAATTATTGTGTATGAGTGAAGTTGACATCTTGTGATTTGATTATTGGTGATAGCCCTTATTGGTACTCCTGCAGAACAGTGATATTTCTGCTTTTTACTTGATGAACTAAAAGGGTTTTGCTTAATTAATAGGCTTTATGTATAAAAAAATATGTTTCAAATAATAGGAAAGTTGAAATATATTCCCTTCAGTGTCTGTATCATAAATATTATGACTTATTTTTTAATTTAAATTATTTTGTTCATTGGCAGGGGAGCAAAGGTGAACCTGGACTTCCAGGGACACCTGGGGCTTCTGGGAACAAGGTAATTATGATTTGATGCAGTTGAGAATATTTTCAAAGAAATTTTACTATGTAAGTTCTCATTATTTGAGAAAATTAATGGTTTGAAATCCTTAAAGAGAGATGCATGAAATTAAAGATTACCTTATACCAAAGGAGGAAAATGACTAGTGCAGGGTTTCATTTCTATTTTTTAGGTACTTTATCATTGGGCAATAAAGATGTGAAAAAAATTTGGCTTAATTTTTCTAGAAATGGTAAAAGTGCATGCAAATGTAAATATACTCTCGGAGTCAGAGTATAAAATAGCTTAACACAAGAGTTTCGACTCTCACAGTGCTTTTAACAATTTCCTTCAAACCAAATGGTTCATGCTTATTTCTGTGGGATTTTAAGTTCTCTTTTGCCTTTTAAAAACCTAGAGGAGTATTCACTGGCTCAGGAATGAGCACAAGAAAGCAAAGAGAATAAATCTTGATTTCCACAAAAAATGATGGTCTTTGGTTAGTATGATAGAGATTTGGACTAAAGGTAAAAATAAGACAAAACCCAGGAAACATGTTCAGGATATTATATTTCATCTCTCTCTCTCTCTCTCTCTCTGTTTTTAAAGATTTATTTATTTGAAATGCAGAGTTACAGAGAGGCAGAGAGAGAGAGAGAGAGAGAAAGAAGTCTTCCATTCCCTGGTTCACTCTTCAAATGGCAACAATGGTCAAAGCTGGGCCAATCCAAGCCAGGAGCCAGGAGGTTCTTCTGGGTCTCCCACATGGGTCCAGGTTCCTAAGCACCTTAATCCATCTCCCACTGCTTTCCCAGGCACATTAACGGAGAGCTGATCTGAAGTGGAGCAGCTGGTATTTGAATCAGCAACCATGCGGGATGCCAGCACTGTGGGTAGCAGTTTTACCCACTGTGCCAACAACACCAGCCCCTATGTTTCATCTTTTATAGATAGATCCTAAAAATTGTCAAGGCATCATCCATTTACACTTGCATGGATTTTTTTACTTAAAAATTCTTTTTTTTTTTTTTAAATATCTTAGTTTCGGAAAGAAAAACTCCTGTAGTATGATGGAGGGTGGGGCAATTGAGTTAGGATAACTTATACAAGATTTCCTTTTCTGAGAATAGCTCAAACGTTTATTTCTAAGAAAATGATATTCTGTGTATATGAAGAAAACTAAATATGCATAAATTTAACTATAAGGATATCTATCCCGTCACTGTTTATAAAAATATAAATTTTGAAAATCAATTTTAAACATTAGGAAATTTATCAAAAAAAGTTAACCTATACAGTTAAATATTCTTAAAATTAAAAATCATATTATAAAGATACATAATGACTATGAAGGAAAATCACAGTATTATTATATTTTGAGATTAAAAGACGTCAAATTGCGCACTTAGGGTGAATGTACTTAATAATTGAATATGTGTGTGTCCGACAAAAATTATCATAAATGAGAACAGTGGATGGTGATATTATAAATTTTTTTTTTGACAGGCAGAGTGGACTGTGAGAGAGAGAGACAGAGAGAAAGCTCTTCCTTTGCCATTGGTTCACCCTCCAATGGCTGCCGTGGCCGGTGCGCTGCGGCCGGTGCACTGCGCTGATCTGATGGCAGGAGCCAGGTACTTATCCTGGTCTCCCACGCGGCTGCAGGGGCCCAAGCACTTGGGCCATCCTCCACTGCACTCCCTGGCCACAGCAGAGAGCTGGCCTGGAAGAGGGGCAACCGGGACAGAATCCGGCGCCCCGACCGGGACTAGAACCCGGTGTGCCAGCGCCGCGAGGCGGAGGGTTAGCCTATTGAGCCGTGGCGCTGGCCGATATTATAAATTTTTATTACTTTTATTTTTCAGTTTGGTAACATGAAAATAAGTTTTCTAAAAATAGCAATATGAGAAAAAGGAGTTTGGAGAAAGAATAGAAATTATTAGTAAATAGGTAAACAAAAAGAAATACATGTTTATTGTTACTTGTTTTGTTGTTGAAGATTTAAAATAACAAACATATAATTCTGAAGTGTGGAATGCTTTTAATTGGCAAAGACAGGGAAAAATGCAGAAAATTTTATTGGAACCCTAGTAAACTTTTTATTCTTTATTATTTCTGTAGTAATGATTCTCATTGTCAACAAATATTTAACCATCTGTTGTAAGTTTGATATATTATATAAGAGATAAAAATCATTGGTATTTTTTCATAAGTAGTCGGTCTATGATCTTTTTGAAATTTGTGTGTTATCCAGGGAGAGCCAGGAGCATTGGGCCTTCCAGGAGAACCAGGATACATGGGCTTACCTGGGATTCAAGGAAAAAAGGTATGCATAGTTTAGAAAACAGAAATCACTTTTTAAAATGTCATGAATTTTGAAGAGAGGGAAGGAGCAGGGGGAGACAGAAGAGATAGAAATATCTTCCATCCTTTAGCTCACTCCCCAAATGCCCATAACAGTCAAGGCTGGGCTAGGCTAAAACCAGGAGCCTGAAACTTCACCTGAGTCTCCCACATTGTGGCAGGAACTCAAATACTTGGACTATCATGTGCTGCCTCCAAGGTACATTAGGAAGAGGCTGGATTAGAAGCAGAGGCAGGACTTAAACCATTATTTGCCCATGTCTCAAGCAGTGGCTTAACCCACTGTACCACAATACCTGCCCCTAGGTTTCTCTTTTGTGAATGCACGTAGCAGATTTGGTTGTTTTTTAAATGATTAACACCCAATGTAAGTGATGTGTGTGTAATGTGTTCAGCCCATGCTAATAACTCTGGCTCCTTTTATATCCCTGAGTGGGCATTGTCTTCTAGATGAAGATCTTGGGAGAGGAATGCAAATCAGAAAATATAAATGTATAATTAAGTTATACCCTGTGAATTCAAATTTTTTCAGTCAATTCAAGTGAATTATAATTTTTTTAAAAGTCAGTTTCAAACATTCTTACCAAAATAAGAATATCACTCTTACCAAAACTGGGACAAAATTCTGAATATAAAAAATTATACCTAAAATGTTTTGCCATGGAGCAATTATGTCACAAATAAGTTCATTTAAAATTCATTTAAAAAGTTTAAATTGCAAATCATATATATTGATTTGAAATATTTGGTGAGGTAAGATAGCAATATGAGATATTCTCTGTCTCCCTCTCTCTTTCTCTCTCTCTCTTTCTCTGTGTCTCTTTCTTGCTATCCTTAGTTTTTGGTAAAGTATCAGCATGCTAAGCTGTATCTGTACAAATATTATTTGTTTAAAATTTTTGAGGAACAGCTGATGCTTGTGTGCCAACGTCCATACTACTGCATGTACATTCATTTCCAGCTAAAAGTACTTGTAAATATGAGGCAGCATCAAATAATCGGTGAGAAAGATGGAATTAAAAGATAAAAACTGTAACCTTTGTTTCTCAGTATAAGCTCCATCAAGTTCCAGACACTTTTGTCAGTGATAGTATTAGCCATTTACCCCATCCATAAAGAACTGAGGAGTCCTGGAAATTTACAATGTAGTCGAAGAAAATGGTACAGGACACAAAAGTAAGTCAGAAGAAGCTAAAGAAAAACTTAAAAAAAAAAAAAAAGGCCGGTGCCGCAGCTCAACAGGCTAATCCTCCGCCATGCGGCTCTGGCACACCGGGTTCTAGTCCCAGTCGGGGCGCCGGATTCTGTCCCAGTTGCCCTTCTTCCAGGCCAGCTCTCTGCTATGGCCCGGGAGTGCAGTGGAGGATGGCCCGAGTGCTTGGGCCCTGCACCCCATGGGAGACCAGGAGAAGCACCTGGCTCCTGCCATTGGATCAGTGCAGTGCGCCGGCCACGGCGGCCATTGGAGGGTGAACCAACGGCAAAAGGAAGACCTTTCTCTAGGTCTCTCTCTCTCTCTCTCTCACTGTCCACTCTGCCTGTCAAAACAAAACAAAACAAAACAAAACAAAACAACAACAAAAAAAAACTTTAAGGTACATGCTTAGTGATTTCCCATGGAAACTCTCACAAATTTGGCCTTGTTTGGTATGAGGGATGAGCAGAGCATTATTGTGGTCAGTCAGGACTCCGATGAGGTTTCCCTGGAGGTTTTCTGCTGAACCTCTGGCTGGCTTGCTCGAAAGGCCTTCCTCATAAACAGTTATTATTGTTCTTTAGTCCCCAAGAAGGTAAACAAGAAAAATGCCATGAACATCCTAACAATTTCTTGTCTTTTCGCTTCACTTTCTGCTTTCGCTAGGATTGGACTGCTTCTTGATAGCCATCGCTTTGGTTGTACTAAAGGATTGTACTAGTAAAGCCATGTGTAAGCTTTTGTTATGATTCTTGGAAGAAATGCTTCAGGATCTTGATTCCACTTGTTAAAAATGTCCGTAGAAAGGTTTCTTCTTGTCTGCAGCTTATCTGGGCACACCTGTTTTGGCATTCGTCAAACAAAAAGCTTGCTTCTCGGTCAGAACTGTGTAAGCTGAATCAGTTAAAAAATGCCTATGGTGCTGGCTTTTGTATCTGCTGTTAATCATTTTGCCCTATTAAATGAGGGCATGAACAAGATTAATTTTTCTTCATTAATTAATTTGGTCAATTGCTATGGGCTTCAACATCATATTCATCTTTTCATAAAACAAGTTATACATTTGTAAAGTTCTGATTTCTTTGTGGTGGTCCGAAACTTTTCGTCTAGCATCAGTGATTTCCCCATTCTTTGAACCAAGTTTCAGCTTAAATTGGATATTTGTTCTTACTTTAAGTTTATGATCCATGATTTTCTGATAGAGGCGCTTTTCAACCTGATGTCAGGCTGATCTCTGATAAAGTTAAGTGCCTCAAACTGTTGATTTTGTAACAAATTAATGTGCATTGATTTTTGTGGAAAAAAATTTCAAGTACATGTATAATGCTTTCCTAATATACATTTCATATGCAGCATGAACCTTGTCATTTTTGTTCAAAAGAGCTATTGGAAGCATGAGCCGAGACAGGGGTTGGCCTGTCAGCAGCGGTTAAGCATTAGATTCTTGGTGAATGTTAGCTAAATCTGTGAATACATACCTGTGTTAAAAAGAATTTTCTGATTTAAAATTTTAAATTTTAAAGAAAATCTATATTTTTTCTGTAAACACAAAAGTTGATTGTTTAGCTATCATGGTAAGATACAAAGAAAGTTTGGAGAAGGTGTCTAAATTCAATTTCCTGTTGTAACCAGCAGTTTTATTATCTGTGAAAATGAGGGCATTGTTCTGGTTGATCTCTAATTTTCCTTCTAGATGAGAAATTCTATGAAACTTATCATTATGGAATATGAGGTTTCCTCTAGAAGCTCAGTTTTGGAGTGTATATTTTCTAAAATACCACTTAAGCATTGTGTTTTACTTTGTCATTTTTTCCTATAAACTTGTGGCTACTGTTAGGTTAATGGAAGATTTCCAATTTGATTTTATAAAACAGCATTTGTCGAAACAAGTTTTCTCATTTGTTTAATATCAGATGATGAACAAAATGAAAAATTTTATTCTTCCTGATAAAATTGAAATGGTGGTAAATTTGCGTTTGCATGTAGGAGCACAAGAAACTGTTCTTTTAGAATATAATTTTGACATAATGTGGTTTTTTTGTTTTCCCAAATATTGTGTTAAGAGTCAGCTTCTGTATAAACAGGCACTTGTGGAATTTGTATGAAACCTTACAGTTTTTTGTACTGAAGAAAAACATGTTTGTTTGAAAGAATACAGAATATAGTAGATTATAATACACATTAAACTGTCCTTTTGCAGGGAGACAAAGGAGATCAAGGTGAAAAAGGCATTCAGGTATGTTGTGCGCATTTCTTTTTTTGTTTGTTTTAGTAATAAAATTGGGGCTTTTTAAAACTCTTACATCGTTTTCTAATTCCTTTATTTTTTCCCATGAATGTCTAATTGTTCAACCCCCCTCCTTTTTTTTTTTTTTTTTTTTTTTGCTCTTCAGCTTCTCAGACAATAGCAAATATAACTTAAATATTCCTCACCTTTTCACTGCAGTAGACAACTTGGGAACCAAATAATTAAACAAAGCAAAACAAAAATCTATATATTTGAATATCTATAGTGTTTTGTTTCTAAAATGATTTTAAATTGCTTATCTGAAAAACGGATCTGACAAGAAACAATACCAAATATGAAGCATATTCAAGTTGATACAATTATGAAAGGTGTAGGATTTCTGGATACATTTGGGAGAAATTTCAAATTGAAATAACAGTCAAAAACTGTTAAGTTCACACTCTTAATAGTCCCTCCTCATGAATTTATTCTTTTAGAGTAGCATGACAAAATTCAGTTGTTTTCCAGGCAATTTTTTATTGAAGGTATTCCTATATTATTATAATGAAATTCCTTTAAATTAATTTTGAAGTAGGAATAAGGTAAGGTTTACATCTGTGTGCATGCTCCAGTTTCTATCTCAGTAACTTGTTGAAAACCAAACTTGACATCTTTCTCCATAAATAATTTCCTACTTGTAGATTCCTTTTCATAGTGTTTGGTGTTACCACACAGTCAATCCCTCTTCCCCACTTCAGAAAAAAATCTTGGAAGGCATCCTAAAACCTAGCCTGCTTGCTTCACATTCAGTTGTTCTATGAGCCCTAAACATATTTTGAACTTGGTCCCTTCTCCCTGTCCCCACTGTCCTAATCATTTTGGGTCAGGGATCCTGGTTTACTGTAACATTCTTGTAATCAGTCTCCGTGAGTCCAATCAACTCTCTTCCTCCTCCCACTTTACCAACATGCAGTAGCTATGCCATGTGTCTGCTTAGGAATCCTTTAATGATGCCTCACACAGTTCAAAGTCAAGTCTGTGCCATAATTTGCCTGCTGGTTTGACTGAATCTTCTTCATTAGTGTGATTTCTTGCCAAGCTACCCACACACCTGCCCACCTCTGCTGTGCTCTTTCAGCCAAAAGGAACTACAGGTACTTGCCTGTGTCATGCGTGTCTTCTGCTTGGTACCACATCTTTCATTGTCCCGGTTGTATACTTCTTACTCAGCTCTCAGGGCTGTGTTCAAGAGCGAGATACATTCCCTGCCCCCTCTGTCAGGTGCCCCATTTTAATTTTTAGTAGTATGCTGCACACACATTTAATTATGCATTGTACACTTTTATGTCAGTGTTTGCATCAGTCCTGATTTAGTTGCTCATCTTTCCACATCCTGGAACATAAGCAACTTGAAAGCAACAATGATGTCCCTGAGTTCCAGAAAATGGGTACTGCTCAATAAATATGGACAATTCAGTTATATAATTAAAGAATAAAATACAAGGCAAGACCAATTTAAAAGTTTAGTTACTAGATCTTTCACTGATTATATTATCTAAGAGTGTTGTCCTACAATTTAATTATCTTCCACAAGATGGGGATGAAGTAGTACTTCAGGATTTAGTGTAATCACTCTTTATATAGTGGTTATTCAAAAATATTTATTGAATCACAACACATGATAATTACTACAACACAGCTCTCATCAATTCTCTTGTTAATGTGATATTAATGCACAGAGAACAGATCCCATGAGGTTCATAGATACAACTGTAGGAGTATAGTTTGCTGTACCCACAAAACGAATGAATGTAATAATAAATTACTTAAAAAGCAAAAAAAAATTAAAAAAATATTATTGAATCAACAAATATGTTTATGTACTTATTAATTCTCTCTAATTTGGCTTTACTTAAAAATCTACACTTAATTTCTTGCTGGAGGAGAACAATATGGCTTTAATTTTATAAAAGAAAACTTTTAAGAGGTTTGCTTTTCTTCACTTACCCATAGTCAACACTGAATGTAATCGTGTCACGAATTGATAAAAATTTTCACATCCATTGAATTTTAATGCTATTTTCATGTTATTAATATGGATTCAGCAGAATGCTCTCATTCTTTAAAATTATTTATGTGTTCCTCTGAAGTCAGTAGTTTTTTCTTTGTGTCCATTTTGACTACAATGTTAGGTTGACTTTGTTTTCACTTTGCCTTTTTTTCTGAAGTAGCTAACTTTCCCATCTCTCACATAATTTATATGTTTGCATCACTGCTTTGGTAACATGTCTTTCAGACTTCAAGATAGTATAAAATTTATATTGTATATGTGATTATATCATATTTGTGCTGATTTATTATTTATTAAATATTAAAGGGTCCAAAAGGAGAAAATGGAAGACAAGGAATTCCAGGTCAACAGGTATTTGGTTTTGTTTTTGAATATAAAGGAGATAATAAATCCTATAATTCAGCAATTTTCAAATAAAAGTGAGTGAAGTAGGGGGTCGGGGTAATATGTGTCCTAAATATGAAAGGTTGAAAATGCTAGGTGGGGTGCAATAATGCTTTTTGTTTTATGAGAAGTTACTTTAAAAGGTTCAGGGAAACATGGATAAAAGATCAACTTATTTTGGTGAAAAATATTTAAAATTAATACATAATTTCCACGCATTTTTGAAGACCTGTGGTATTTTCATTTTCTGATACTGAGAACATTGGAATTTGATTTTCAGGGTTTCTTCTGGCCAAGTAGATGATGGAAGGTGACAATTCCACCTCGTTCTTGAAGAAGTCATTGGTCAGAAACAGCCAGCGCCACCATGGCAGCATATCTGCTGTTTAGTCATGTTTTCTTTTGCAGTGTGAGCAGTTGGAGCCACGTATAGTGGAGGAATGTACTAGTTCCTTCCAGTTTCTTCAGAGATAGAATTTACTTCTTTAGAGACTAACTAAAATGCCACGCAGAGGGACTGGGTTATGAAAAGATATGTAATAAGATTATTTTGCCTTTTCCCTGACTAAACTCTCCTCATTAGGTAATGTTTCATTCAGTTTGCCATGTCAGAGTCAAATTGAATCAAAAGAAACATAGATGTACTTAGTATGTATGTAGCATGTTATAGTTTCAGATGTTGACCTCATTCCCCCTAAGTCTGAATTGAAATGTCAAGCTCTGCATTTGGGTTCTCCCATAAAATAGAGCTGTTTCTCTGAGTATCAGTGGGAGAATGATTTAGCAACTACACCAGCTCAGAAGGTGGGGTTTAACTGTGTAGGAATGTCTCCAAGGATGAGGGTCTCCGTATCCATCACTTGAAGATTGAGAGATACCAGAGGGCAGAGTGTTTGACATGACATCAGGATTGTTTACAACACAGGATGGAAACTGAGGGCTAGGTTTGAGGAGGAGTTGAGAATTAAAAAGCTAACAATTAAGAGCATAAGTAAAGGAGAGGAGGAATTAATCAGGTTTACCTACATAGAATCATGTAATTATTTTATGTTCGATGGAAAATATCCACAAACTCAAACCAACTTGATGACACAACTGAACCTGTGCCTATTCCCCTCCCTCGGAAAAGATTTTCAGTTCCCCTAAATTAATCACACCATCTCTATAGACAGCTGTTCCCATAGGATCTTCACCCATTTATCCATTCAACCCCGGAAGCTAATGCCCTTCACGGAACATTTTGGAATAATTATCCTAGGTCCTTTGGAATTTGAGCTCAAGCTTAGCTAGCCACTAGCTGCCATTCATTTGTTTTTCTCTCACTTTTCAAGCTAAATAGCCAATGTTGCACCCCTAATGCAGAAATGATTTGGGTTCCATAGAAAGCTGTGTCCTTGACTTGTTGGAAACAGCATTTCCCACAACCAGGAACTGAGCCTACATGCAGTACCCAGGGGCAAGAGCAGCTGTAGCTTTTCAGCAACCCTAGCTTTGACGTAAACAGTCTTCGTGTCTGTCAGCATATCAAGTGCTGCACGTGTGTAATGTTTTGGCCCTCATTTTGTGAATAGAGTCCAAGTGAATATTTCTCTCACAAAATCATCTTAATGTATTCTTGGATGTGAACTGTTTTCAGTTTCAGCTCTAATTCTGTTCTTATCCTGAGAACTTAACTGTTTTATATTTCATCTTAGGTTGGCTCTAGTTGTAGGATTATATCTGGAACAGATAGTCTCTGTATTTCTTTAGGGGGAAAAAAAAGCAATATTTAAAGAATGGCTTTAAAGAGTGTTTTTCACTCACAAAAATTGAATTTCTTAGGACCAGAAATGTTTTCACATTTCAGATTTTTTTTTTTAGGTTTTGAGTGTTTGCATATGCACATACTGTAGAAAAGACTCAAGTCTAAACATGACATTTATTTATGTTTTATGTACTGTATACCCATAGCCTGAAGATAATTTTGTAAAGTTTTAAAAATAATTTAGTACATGAAATGAAGCTTCACACATGAGGTCAAGTGTTGAATTTCCTACCTGTTTGTCACATAGTGCTCAACTATTTCAGATTTTGGCTTATTTGCATATAATATTTTTCACTGGATATGTTCAAACCTGTAACAGATTTTCTTTTATTATTTTTTTAAAGATTTATTTATTTACTTGAAAGTTAGAGTTAAACAGAGAGAGAAGGATGCAGAGAGATAAAGAGAGGTCCTCCATCCACTGGTTCATTCCCCAGATGGCCGCAATGGCCAGAGCTGGGCTGAACTGAAGCTAGGAGCCAGGATCCAGGAACTTCCTCTAGGACTCCCATGTGGGTGCAGGGGCCCATGGACTTGGGCCATCCTCCACTGCTTTCCCAGGCCACAGCAGAGAGCTGGATCAGAAGTGGAGCATTCAGGACTCGAACTGGCACCCATATGGGATGCTGGCACTGTAGGAGGCAGCCTTACCCGCTATGCCACTGCACTGGCACCAGTAGATTTTCATACAAAAACTAAATATTTGCTATTTTATGCTTACATTTTAATTTGATATTTTGTGTTTCTTTGTGACACATGGTTACCCACGTTGATCTTTTCTTTGTCTGAGATGTCTAAGGAACCTGAAAATAAATCAAAAGATATACCCAAAGTCAAACTTTATGGTGTGAAATGTTATACATGGAATTTAATGTTTTGTGGAACAACAATTTTTATTTGAGTAATGAAAACCTTTCTGTGTACGTAGAAGTAGAATCCCTTCTCTTTAACTGATAACTGGGTGATTTTAGAGCCTAAATGTACAATGAATTTAAATAGTGTAGAATTTTACTGTCCTTCCTGAATGTTATCTCAATATGCCATTGAAATGAATATGTGAAAGAGATGAAATGGAAAAAAATTAATAGTCATTCAGATCTATCCAGTTATTATGATGAGTGAACTTCATATATGTGTCCTAGTGTTTACATAACTAGATAAATACCATATTTTAAATTATATGATTTCTTTAATCTCTTCCTTATCTACAATGAGTAATGTAAGCACAGGAAAAATAGGTGTTTTCTCTCCTATTAATAACATTTAATGGTATTTTTGTTTTAACTCATTCTTTATCAATAGTTCCCAATCAAAATTTAATATTAAGAACAAATCAGGGAGTTTTGTAGGAAATGTATATTATGAAAAAATATGTATAAACATCAAAATTTTTTGCTTCCAAGTTATTTTTTAATCTAATTTTTCGTGAACTTTTTGAAGTTCACTTGTGAACTTGAAGAAACACACTACTCAATTGCAGAAAAAAGAATTAGTATACCTTATATTTAAACTGATTAGTGTTTATTTTCATTTCATTTTTGACAGGCAGAGTTAGACAGTGAGAGAGAGAGAGAGACAGAGAGAAAGGTCTTCCTTCCGTTGTTCACCCCCAAAAGGTGTGCTGCGGCCGACCCACTGCGCTGATCTGAAGCCAGGAGTCAGGTGCTTCCTCCTGGTCTCCCATGTGGGTGCAGGGAGAGAGAGAGAGACAGAGAGAAAGGTCTTCCTTTCCATTGGTTCACCCCCCAAATGGCTGCTAGGGCCGGTGTGCTGTGCTGTTCCGAAGCCAGGAACCAGGTGCTTCCTCCTGGTCTCCCATGCATGTGCAGGGGCCCAAGCACTTGGGCCATCCTCCACTGCACTCCTGGGCCACAGCAGAGAGCTGGACTGGAAGAGGGGCAACCAGGACGGAATCCGGCGCCCCAACCAGCACTAGAACAAGGGGGATTAGTCTAGTGAGCCGTGGCATCGGCCAAAATAATAATATATTTTAAAACCAATGGAATCCCATTCTAACCTACCTGGTTTGACTTGCAACATAGGAAAATATTGGTATCTTAGAATGAAAAAATAATGCAAATTAAATTTTATGTAACATTTTCTAGTTATTAGCCTTATTAAAAAGACAAAAAAGTCTTATATAATTTTGACACTTATTCTATAATTATTTTCCAAACAGAAAATTAAAGTTTGATTGAATATTTGGTAAAAGATGCATGGCATATTACGTAGCTTGTGCATTTATTCTAGTTTTTCTTATTAATTTTCAAAGGGAATTCAAGGTCATCCTGGTATGAAAGGAGAGGTATGTTCCTTCATATATTATGCTTCCTTTTTAAAAAGAAGTATTTATTTTTTTGAAAGGCAGAATGATGAGATGAGAGAGAGAAATCGAAAGAGAGAGAGATCTTTCATCTGCTGGCTCATTCCCCAGATGGCTGCAATTGCTAGGTCTGTGCCAGGTTGAAGCTAGGAGCCTGGAACTCCTCCCACATGGATGGAGGGGGCCCAAGCACTTGGAACATCTTCTGCTGAATTCCTGGGCTCATTAGCAGGAAACTGGATCAGAAGTGTAATAGAGACTCAAACTAGCCTCAGATGTGGGATGCTATCATTGCAAGTGGCAACTGAACCTGTTGGGCCATGACATCATCCCCTACATAGACCTTGTTGTTGGGTTTCTGATCCTGTAAATCTAGCTTTTCATTTTTTTTTTTTTTTTGACAGTCAGAGTGGACAGTGAGAGAGAGAGAGACAGAGAGAAAGGTCTTCCTTTCCGTTGGTTCATCCTCCAATGGCCGCTGCAGCTGGCGTGCTGCAGCTAGTGCATTGCGCTGATCCGAAGCCAGGAGCCAGGTGCTTCACCTGGTCTCCCATGCGGGTGCAGGGCCCAAAGACTTGGGCCATCCTCCACTGCACTCCCGGGCCATAGCAGAGAGCTGGCCTGGAAGAGGGGCAACCAGGACAGAATCCGGCACCCCGACCAGGACTAGAACCCGGTGTGCCGGCGCCGCAGGCGGAGGATTAGCCTATTGAGCCGTGGTGCTGGCCAAGCTTTTCATTTTGTAAACAGAAAGTATCTTTCGTATTCCTCAGTAGAATTTCCAAATTAGTGAGTATATTTACACTGAATTTGCTATAAAATCTAACGTGTTTGCCAATATTTTTGATTCTCTTTCTTGAATGAGAGTTGAATTTTTTCCTGCATATTTTCAGTAAAGAATATTGTACATTTCTGCATTTGTCCCACTGGAACAGAAGCATCTTTGGAACAGGACTATGCCACATTTATTGCTATATATCTAGCATTTTACCTATTACTTATACAATATACTCAATAAATAGTGGCTGTTTATAGGGCTGGTTGGCTGGGTGTATGGATAAATGACGGTTTAATAGCATTTGAAAATTTTTTCATGATCACTGGTAGTATTTTCATATAACATACATTACACACACACATATACATGCTCTGTTATATCCTTAAGGACTTTTAAGATGCAATTTGTACTTTAGGAAATGTTTACATTTAACATTAAAAGATGTTTTGTACTTTAGAGAGGTGAAAATGGAGAGCCTGGTGTCAGAGGTGCCATTGGACCCAAAGGAGAATCTGGGGTGGATGGCTTGATGGGGCCTGTGGGTCCCAAGGGACCACCTGGGGAAACAGGTCCTCAGGGACCTCCAGGATTGGATGGGAAACCTGTACGTACTCTGTTTCTTTCACAATTTATGTATTTTCATGCTTTTTACTTGGTGTGCACATTTGATAACCACTGATAATTTGATGCAGGGAAGAGAATTTTCAGAACAATTTATTCGCCAAGTTTGCACTGATGTATTAAGAGGTAAGTGTCAAGCATAGAGAACTGAGCAACTTTTTTCAAAGTATAAAAGTCATAGATATTATTGATTAAGTTGTGTATGATATTAATTAGATAAATTAAAAAAGTAGAACTTACAATTGGTATCTATTTTTATATATGTGCTATTTTGTAATCCTTTTTATAAAACAATTTATCATTATTGACACCATTATTAAATTTTATCTGCAGCATAATTTTTATATCTGAATTAAAAAATATGATGTCTAATTGACCAGTTTCTTTTATGAGGGCACTTGTACTTTTCCCTGGTTTTAAGCAATCACTGTAATAAATTTGTTATACAGGGCAATGGTATTTCCATGTTTTTTTTTTTCTTTAAAGATTTATTTATTTATTTGAAAGTCAGAGTACACAGAGAGAGAAGGAAAGACAGAGAGAGAAAGAGGCCTTCCATCCACTGGTTCACTCCCCAGATGGCAGCAATGGCCAGAGCCATGTTGATCTGAAGCCAGGAACCAGGAGCTTCTTCCGGGTCTCCCACATGGGTGTAGGAGCCCAAGGACTTGGGCCATCTTCTACTGCTTCCCAGGCCATAGCAGAGAGCTGGATGGATGTGGAGCAGCTGGTACTTGAACTGGCGCCCATATGGGATGCCGGCACTATAGATGGTTGCTTTAACTGCTAAGCTACAGCGCTGGCCTCCCATTCCCATGTTTGTTAAATTCCTACCAGTGAAATTATTGTTGAAAACATATGTACATATTCAGTGATCATAACATTCTTGGGTAAGTTGTTCTTTGAGATGTTAACTGTAAGTCACTATTTAAACATAAGGGATGGGGTTTCTTTGTTTTTAAGCCCAGCTGCCAGTCCTACTTCAGCGTGGAAGAATTCAAAATTGTGATCATTGCCGGTTCCAACATGGTTCCCCTGGCATTCCTGGACCACCTGGTCCCATAGGCCCAGAAGGTCCCCGAGGATTTCCTGGTTTGCCAGGAAGAGATGGTGTTCCTGGAGTAATGGGTGCTCCTGGACGTCCAGGTGCCAGAGGATTAAAAGGTACTAAACTTGTTTGAATAAGCAAGTGGGGGAAAGGGGCATTTTAAAAATTATTATCCATACCCAATATTCATTTAACATGCAAGAAAAGTTCATCTTTGGGTTTTTAAAATTATTTTAATTAATTTATTTTTTTCAACTTTAAAAGCAGAGAGAGGGAGGGAGGGAAGGAGGGAGAGAGAGAGAGAGACTGAATCCCAAATCAATTGTTTCACTTTCAAAATGCCTACAACAGCCATGGTGGGACCAGGGTGAAGCCAGGAGCCAGGAACTCAATGTGGCTCTCCTATGTGGGTGACAGGGACCCAAGAACCATTTGCTGTCACCCAAGATATACATTAGCAGGAAACTTAAATGGAGAGCAAAGTCAGACCTCAAACCTAGGCACTACACCATGGGACAATGTAGGCGTCCAAAGTGGCAGATTAACCACTGTGCTAAATGGCCTCCCTCATCTTTGTTTTTATGAGGAAAGAAAATTGTTAAGTTCCTAAATCATTAGATAATTTGTCAGCTGAATTCATTATTCTATTTTCTTATAGCAATATTCTAGAGTAGAGAGACCAAGGTCATAATTATGAACAGGTGAAGTTATAGATTAGAAATGTTCACAATGCATCTAGAAATTTTTTTGAAGTCTAATTGGATCTTTAAATAGAAAAGCAGACACCATTTTGACTTTTATTTTAACTTTGGTTACTTTTTGTACTACTACCTTATTCAAAAAAACTTTTATATAAAAACGATATTTTTTTTTTTTTGACAGGCAGAGTGGACAGTGAGAGAGAGAGAGACAGAGAGAAAGGTCTTCCTTTGCCGTTGGTTCACCCTCCAGTGGCCGCCACGGCCAGCGCGCTGCGGCAGGCGCACCGCGCTGATCTGAAGCCAGAAGCCAGGTGCTTCTCCTGGTCTCCCATGGGGTGCAGGGCCCAAGCACTTGGGCCATCCTCCACTGCACTCCCTGGCCACAGCAGAGAGCTGGCCTGGAAGAGGGGCAACCAGGACAGAATCCGGCACCCCGACTGGGACTAGAACTCCGTGTGCCGGCGCCGCAGGCGGAGGATTAGCCTATTGAGCTGTGGCGCTGGCAAAAACGATATTTTATAACAAAACCTTTTAATAGCTCACAACTTCTTTTCTCTTTGAATTTTTATGTGAAATTTTAGTTGATAATTCTTCACTTTTTATTTAATATTATATGAACAACTTAGATTTTTTCAAATCTAAAAGAACAATGATTAATACAAAAGGTAATAATTCCAAGCCATTTTCTTTTCCTAAAATTTAATTTCCACTGAGTCTTTCATCTTGACCATTGCTTCAAAAATTGTTTCCCATTAGTAATACAAAAATAGATGGCAGGCTATTTTTAAAAAGACGTTCTACTTTTCTTTCAACGTATGTATTAACAGCTTTGAAAGAAGCATTCGAGAAGGCAGTGATTTTCAGGAAATGTAAACTCAGGCACATATTGGACTCTCCACAGGCCTACCAGGAAGAAACGGGGAGAAGGGGAGCCAAGGGTTTGGCTTTCCTGGAGAACAAGGTCCTCCTGGCCCCCCAGGTAAGAATAGACAGGTGCATAAAAGTGTTGCAGCACATTTTGACTTCAGAAAAACAACAAGACACTGTCAAATCATTTGAAGACAAAACAGTTGTTTCCATTTTTGAGTATTCACATTTAACACACTGAGATCCAATTACTAGAATTTTTGTACTACAATCACAGATAATGCAAGGTTGTCTCTTTCATGTAAGATAGTCTAACATCTAGTTCTTAGAAATGTTCTGGAATAGTTGTAGTCATTCTGGCTTATCCAGTGTATAGTTTTTGTGACTTTGAGGGCCACACATTAACGCTGAACTGGACTCGTATGTAAGCCCTGCTAGCTGTGATATTTAACATTTCCTTATTTGTAAAATGGTGATGACTTGAGTGGAATTTTTAAAATGCTAATATATATATTACTTTCAGAACAGAACATGACAATTGCAATTATGTTTTTAGTGGTTTGCTATTATTATTTTAGATGCTGTTAATTCATAAGGCTTTTAGTGGTTCAAATGTTTTAATGTAGTTTATATAGAACAATTAAAATGATACCTCGAACTGTAGTTAAGTGCAAAGCAAATGCTTATTATTTGTAATAACAGGAAGTAGAGTAGTAGGAAATACCTCAAACTATTGTGTTATAGCCTAAAATCTGAATATTTTTTAAAAAAATTTGAATCATCACCTTTAAAAGGCCTAAGATCAGTGTCTTGTTCTTTTTTTTTTAACTTTTATTTAATGAATATAAATTTCCAAAGTACAGCTTATGGATTACAGTGGCTTCCCCCCCATAACGTCCCTCCCACCCGCAACCCTCCCCTCTCCCACTCCCTCTCCCCTTCCATTCACATCAAGATTCATTTTCGATTCTCTTTATCTACAGAAGATCAGTTTAGCATACATTAAGTAAAGATTTCAACAGTTTGCTCCCACACAGAAACATAAAGTGAAAAATAATAGATGATTTTTTAAATGGTGATGAAATCAGATCAGACCTATTGTCATGTTTAATCCCATTGAGAGTCAAGTTGGGAATTGATAATTTCTTCTTCTTTTTTTTTTTTTTTTTTTTTTTTTTTACAGAAGATCAGTTTAGTATACATTAAGTAATGATTTCAATAGTTTGCACCCCCATAGAAACACAAAGTGAAATATACTGTTTGAGTACTCATTATAGCATTAAGTCTCAATGTACAGCATGCTAAGGACAGAGATCCTACATGAGGAGTAAGTGCACAGTGACTCCTGTTGTTGACTTTACCAATTGACACTCTTGTTTATGGCCTCAGTAATCTCCCCATGCTCCAGTCATGAGTTTCCAAGGCTATGGAAGCCCCTTGAGTTCTCCGACTCTTATCTTGTTTAGACAAGGTCATAGTCAAAGTGGAGGTTCTCTCCTCCCTTCAGAGAAAGGTACCTCCTTCTTTGAAGACCTGTTCTTTCCACTGGGATCTCACTCACAGAGATCTTTCATTTAGGTTTTTTTTTTCTTTTTTGCCTGAGTGTCTTGGCTTTCCATGCCTGATATACTCTCATGGGCTTTTCAGCTAGATCGGAATGCCTTTAGGGCTGATTCTGAGGCCAGAGTGCTGTTTAGGACATCCGCCATTCTATGAGTCTGCTGAGTATCTCACTTCCCATGTTGGATCACTCTCCCCTTTATTTATTCTATCAGTTAGTATTAGCAGGTACTAGACTTGTTTATGTGCTCCCTTTGACTCTTAGTCCTTTCATTATGATCAATTGTGAACTGAAATTGATCACTTGGAAGTGTCTTGTTCTTGAGCATGATACTTGCACTAATCAGGCAATAGTTGACAAATTAATGCTGTAAACACTGTTATGATATGTTAACAACAATGTATTCAGATATGGAAATTTTAAAAATGTATAATGGAAATAATCAATGTTACTGCAGATGTGGCATAAAAATCACTATTTAGAGCCTTTGCTTACCTGTATTTATCATTTGGTAATTTAGAATAATTTTGGTAAAAGATAGTGTATAAGAAATAAGTTTGGACAGTCTACAAATTGGAATATTAAAATGTTTGCTCATTGTCTTAATCAGTAGCATGATTGCTATAATAATATGTTTAGCCTATTTTTATAAAGAATAAGTGATCACTTTTGAATAATTCTTTTCAAGGTGGACAGCATATAGAATTAGGAAGAGAATGTTTTCTCTTTTCAATTAGTGCAAACATGCAAAATGCTCATTAAGTGTATTGTCAGTGTACATTGTGTTTTTTTTTTTTTTTTGCAGAATGCTATTTTAAATCATAATCCAAAATGTTCTGTTCATGTATTGCTAATGTCCCATTTTAGGTCCAGAGGGCCCTCCTGGAATAAGCAAAGAAGGCCCCCCAGGAGACCCAGGTGTTCCTGGGAAAGATGGAGATCATGGGAATCCTGGAATCCAAGGGCAGCCAGGCCCCCCTGGCATCTGTGACCCATCGCTGTGTTTTAGTGTCGTTGTTGGAAGAGATCCGTTTAGAAAAGGACCAAACTATTAGTGTCTGGTGCCTCATTCAGCAGCCTAGGCATGGTGCTTTTCTTTTGTGGTCTTTTGCATCTCAGGAAGAAAACCCAACAGCGATCCCTTGAAAAGAAACTGAAGTACCTCGGCATTGTTATTATTTGTGTCCTGCAGGAAAAACTATATGAGTTATAAAAGGTCACATAGACTGATTTTAAAGCCTCCTCAGTAATAGGGCACCTTGACATGAGTAGCATTAATTAAATTTCAAGGGTTTCTTATAAAGTCCATTCATTTTAATCAGAATTAAATATAAAAATCCACCATTGCCTGTTAGCCAGTCAAATTTAGTCACTGTGAAATACTTCACATTCAGTCTCCATGTAGTAGAGAGTGGAATTCAATTTCATGTCCGTGTATATTTCATGTTTCACATCTCACAACTTATGCTTCTGCATTAGCAATAGCATATCTGGTCATGGGAAATAAGATCAGGGCTGATATTCAGCTGGGATAGACGGTACAGTCGGCCCTCTCTATCTGCATGTTCTGCTTCCCCAGATTCAACCAGCCATGGCTTGGAAATATTCAGAAAAATATTGCATCTGAACTGAACATGCAGAGACTATTTTCTTGTCATCCTTCCCTAATCAATGTACTATCACAACTATTTACCTGGCATTTATATTTATTAGGTATTATAAGTAATCTAGAGCTGACTTAAAATACACAGGAGGTTGTGCATGGATTACATGCACATATAATGCCATTTTATAGGACTTCAGCATCTGGAGATTTTGGTATGGGGGTGAGAGAGGGTCCTGGAATGGGTGGATACTGAGAGACAACTGTATTGTCGGCCTTATCATTTACTCCAGTGTTTGTGCCTGTTGGTTAGGGTCAGTGGACCTCTTGTTGTTTAACATTTTGAATATCACCTCTGAAGAAGATTAAAGTGTTTCTCATTTCATTTTCAAACTCTAAAGAATGAATATGCTATGAGAAAACATGGATGACGTTGGGAGTGGTCAGATTATATGACATCAAAGACATTTTAGAAAAGTTTCATTGAACAACATATTCAGAGAAAATGAATTCAGAAGTGCTAAAAGAACTTTCTACTTCATACTTACTGATCAATTGGAATATTTGTTGTATGCTTTCAGTTTCCATCCCATGTATTACATGTGTATGTCCATATATGTTAATTTTCATTGTAGCGAAGCTAGTGGGAATAAATGTTCTAGTTGTAAAGAAAGGTAGCAACACAAATCGTAGTACATCTTGATATTTTCAGCAAACTTTAAAACATTATGAACAATCTTGGTGTACTGTACTTAATGCTTTTGTAAGAAACAGAATTTGAAATGTTTCATCTTTGTCATGCTCAAAATTGTGTTACATGCTTGTTATTCCGAGTACAATAAAGTTTTGTACAGGCTTCTATTGTCTTTTTGTAATCAATCTTAACTGATTCTGGTGTATATTATCCTTATCACATGGTAATTTATTCAGTAGATATATTTGTTTGTCCTATTATTGACTATCTGGTTCATCTGAAATAATTCAAAAATTGAGTTGGTATGCTACTTAGATAAACAGGTGCAGCACCTTCTTCCTAGACCAGTCATGAATGCTGGTCTATGTTTTACTCCAGTTATGCACTTTGATGAGAACTTTGGAGGAGACTGAAGTCGTGAAGCTTAGTAGCTAAGTGGGCAGAGGCTTGTTTTGGTGTTTTGTCTCCAGCAATGCTCCAAATGTCTGCTTGGGCAAAACAGTCCTCCTATCCCAGCTCTAATGGTGTTTGCTGTTGGACTTGGCAAAGAAGCACGTTGGAATATGATTTGATATAACCTCTTCAATTACTCAGCCACCATTTACCACAATGCCATTAAGTATCAGGTTTATACTAGGAATATCATGGTAATTTAATTAGCATCTGGCTCGAAGATACTCATGAAACTCACATACTAATGAGACACAAGTAAGTAAACAGGTGAGTGGAATACATTTATTCTAAGAAAGGAGAACATGTTACAGAAACGTATACAATGATGTTACGCACTGAACGTATTCCCTAAAATTCATATGTTGATGCCCTAAACCCTAATGTTACTAGAATTTAGAGATAGTAATTTTAACAGGTTACTTAGTATATACTAAATTGAACTTCTGTATATAAAGATAATTGAAAATGAATCTTGATGAGGAATGGGATGGGAGAGGGAGTGGAAGATAGGATGGTTGCGGGTGGGAGGGTGGTTATGAGAGAAAAAAGCTGCTATAATCCAAAAGTTGTACTTTGGAAATTTATATTTATTAAATGAAAGTTAGAGTAAAAAATATTAAATTTCAATATTAAAAAAGATTAAAAAATGAGGTAATAAGGCTGTGGTTTAATTTGATAGGATAAAATTGATGGCTTCATAAGAAGAGGGAGCACTTGCTCTCTCCTTCTTCCTCTCTTTCTCCTGAACCCCTGTCTCCCCACAGAACCATATATCAAGGAAGCGGCTATGTGAGCACACATGGAGAACATGGCTCACTGCAACCCAGAAGAGGACTCTCACCAGAACCTGACCATACTGGTAATCTAATCTTAAGCTTCCAGCTTTCAAAATAAATTTCTTTTGTTTAAGGCATCCAGTTTATAATACTATGCTATGATAGTCCAACTTAATGCAGATGGCAGCAGGGAGAGCTTCCCTAAAACAAGAATTATAATTTGAGATTTGAAAGACTAGGAGGCATTCACATATATAAATTATGTAAAGAGAATGAAAATGAGAAAAAGCTGGGGGGTTAGAAAGTGCATGGTGAATTTTAAGAACAACAGAATCTATGGAATAGAAACCATTTTTACTTTCAGGATCTCTGCTTTTTAAATTGGCATCTCACTATGAAACATTTCTGTAATCATGGCATACAAGTATGTTGGGTCTCAACATAATTTTTATTTGCAAATTTGAGACTAATGCATAATGCCATAGTATTTAAGAATGAATGACTTTAAATGAAAGTACCTTTTTGGGCTATAGTTGCTCCCTAGTTTTGGCCATATTACATGCAAGACCTTTTAGTGTTATTGAAAAGAGTCTGGCTTCCATAGTGATGTTTCCTGCATTCAAATTACTACTTTCTATTTCTGTAAGTCTTCTGCAAGTTCCTTCTTTGTGCTTAAATTTCTTCATAGGTTAAATGAGGAATACTTATAGTTACCTCATAATATTAAGAGGATTAAAGGAAATAAAACAAGATAAATTAATCGGTGTAAAAAATTGCCTGCCTACAATTTACCAGAATCACACAGAAAATTTGGGGTTAGAAAATCTTGAGGGTAAAACATCTAAAAAATGTATTCAAAACTGTATGTGTACAACTTATGCTGAACAAAGTCAATTCTATTCATTGCCATGCAGATTAAAGCACTCCATTTTAAAGGAAAAATAATTTTCAGTAAAGGCTATCTTAGCCAAATTTTGACTGTCTTAATCTAAACATAAATTTGGAACAATTTAGAAAAAGATAGTTGAGGGTTATACTTTGTCCCTGGTACTTAGAACTTTACTAGGCACTTTATTTAATTTTCATGAAGAAGAAGTTTTCGAATGGAATAGAGTTGGAATTTATTTGATCCCCAATAGAGAGCAGCAACACACACACACATGCACTTGCAGACACTGTGATAACCTTTTTCATTATATTAATGATACATCTCCATCCATCCATCCATCCATCAATCCATCCATCCATCCACCTACCTATGCAACTATCTTCAGCCCAAACATTTTCTCATTTTTTTAAGTATGGTTAGATTGATTTTCTTAATAATTATTCTAAAGAAATGAAAAAGTACATTGTTTTCATAAGTAGGAGACCTAAATCATAATTCAAGCAACCATCTCTATTATCCAGGCCTGCAATGAATAGTCAAAGGATATGCCACCAGAATCTAGTACAATGGATTGTATAAAGCTGTCAACACCATAAATTAGCAACTCTGTGCCTGCAGTGAGGAGAGCTTCATTTCTGGGAACTGTGGGAGCAGGATGGTGAACACAAGTGGAACCTCAAATTAGGATTCTTTCCTAAAGTTTTAAGGAAAAAGAATGGAAATAAACCCATGCTTTAGTAAATGGAGCTGCAAGGGTTTCTCTTTGAAATGTATTAACAAAATTTGGTCTTAAAACTCCACAGAATATTTTATTTTGCCCAAAATAACACATTTGAATTAAGGAACATTATGCCAATGATATCCCAGTAAGTTATTGTAGAACTGTGCCTTCCCGTAAGTAGATTTTCACGACAGATTTTGAATACATAGACTTCCAAAGTCCTGTCTTACATACAATGATCCTAGCTAAAGAATCATTCTATGGGGAAGGACTAACATGTAGTAAAAATGTTTTTACCATAGTTCTTAATGTAGTTGCCATTTCAACATAATACTTAAAAATCACATATGGGAAGTTTCAATAGCTCTTACTGACATTCAAATTAAATAATCCTGAAAAATCATTTGCATCCACAAAAAGATTAAAAAGCCCTGTCACATGTGATCTTAGATAAATTTGATAACTTCCCTAAGTCTATTTAATTTTTTTCCCTATAAAACAAAGGGTTTTAATTGCTGTGTTTTATAACCCTAGTTGTGTATTAGAATCACCTAGGGAGCTTTAAAAAGTTATCCTGGCATGGGTTCCACCCAGAGATTATAGTATAATTGGTTTGTCATCCAGGCAGAGGAAATTGGTTGTATAAGGACCCTGAGAAGTGAAAGTCAATCTATTGTTTTTAGGTTTTAGAACGCTGATGGTGGCCGGTGCAGTGCGCAGGCAGCAGCGCACTGGCTGCAGCGCGCCGGTGGCAGCGGCCATTTTGGGGGTGAACCAACGGAAGGAAGACCTTTCTCTCTGTCTCTTACTCTCACTAACTCTGCCTGTCAAAAAAAAAGGAAAGCTGATGGTAGCCGGTGGCAAAAGATAATAATTAAGGATAAGGAAAATGAGTTGAGAGGGAAGGAGGAGAAAACGACTAGTCCTGTGGAATTTCATAAATGGAAGTCAGGTGTAGATATTTGCATTTTAGATTGATCACTCTGATTGCAAGGAAAATAGATGAAACCAGACAATACTGGGTAGGGAGACACTAACTAAATGTCATTACAATGGCATTGAGGAAAATGGTGAAAAAAAAAAAAAAAAAAAAGGAAGATAAGATATAGCAAAGGAAACAAACAAAAAAAAAAGAGACAACTTATTAGTTCTAAAATCATGGATCGCTTGCAGAACGTACCCACACAACCCTTGTGACTCAGGAAGGTGAAGGCATGCAGTGTGAAATAAATGCATGAACAGAAGTTTTCTGGATTTGCACCTGATGTTGGGTATAGGAAAATTTTGTTTGCAGAGTGCTGTATATTTTAGGAGCTTCTCTTAAAAATGTTGGCAGGTTCAGGGTGAGTGCCTGTGTTCTGAAATGTGAATGGCAAAGTATTCATTTTAAGATTGGGTTGGGCAAAGCATGCCAGCCTGTTTTCTGCCACTGCAGAAATCTGCATTTTCAAGTCTTACACCAGTCTTTTACTGATTGGAACATGTTTATATTTCTTTTTCTCTGATGCTCAATGATTCAAGAGAATTCTATTTTACTCAATGCTGTGATCCTTTATGAACATGGAATAGTGAAAGCACAGTGGCATTTGCCAATAGCACAAGTATAAAAATGTGAGATGGGTTTCTGTTTATGATACGGACACTAAAAGCATTGTGATTGATGAGGAGCTGAAAGTCTTTGTAATGGATGTCATCCTGTCTGCAAGTGCTCAGTAAATCGAATTAGCTTCTAAGATAAAAGATGAACTCTATTCTCCCCAGATCATCATCTACCATCAAGAAGGAAACACCAAAGCCTTAAACCAGAAATGGTAAGTAGATGCTTTCAATGTCAAATGCCAGCAACTGTTAGTGACTGCCTGGTGGGATGGAAAAACCTAATGTAGCCGGCGCCGCGGCTCAATAGGCTAATCCTCCGCCTGCAGCGCCGGCACACCAGGTTTTAGTCCCAGTCGGGGCGCCGGTTCTGTCCCGGTTGCTCCTCTTCCAGTCCAGCTTTCTGCTGGCCCGGGAGTGCAGTGGAGGATGGCCCAAGTGCTTGGGCCCTGCACCCGCATGGGAGACCAGGAGAAGCACCTGTCTCCTGGCTTCGGATCAGTGCAGTGCGCCGGCTGCAGTGGCCATTGGAAGGTGAACCAATGGTAAAGGAAGACCTTTCTCTCTGTTTCTCTCTCTCACTGTCCACTTTGCCTGTCAAAAAAATAAATAAATAAATAAACCTAATGTAGATGTTGATTTGCCTTGCTGTAAGGAAGAAGTGGTGAAATTAAGGAGGTTGGGGACTTAGTGTTCAAAATGAGGACCTATGTATGGGGTGGGGCACTGGATTAGGAGGAAAATATGAAACTGATTTTTTTCTATGTGTAACCTCTCCTAGGGGTTTTGTAACAACAAACTTGAATTTTAACATCAATAATATTTTCTTAATTGGATTTAACTCTAAAATATGTAGCTATAAAGCTTTTTATATATTAAAGGACCTAGGTGCAGATTTTACATGGTTATATGGGAATTAGATGCACAGCAGGACTCAAAGCTGTCCATCTTCCATTGTACGTCCTTTCCCTTGAAAAATAGAAATGGTTTTCATAAGGTTTTTTATTTCCTATGCTTATTTTAAGTTATTTCCAGCTATTTCTTCTCATTGGTACTAGTGGTCAAAAAAAATCTTGCTTTAAAAAATTTATTCATTTTTATTTGAATGGCACAGTACAGACAGAGAAGAAGAGAGAGAGAGAAATCTTCCATCCATTGTTTAACTCTTCAAATGGCCACAGTGGCTGGGGCTGGGCCAGGCTGAAGCCTGGAGTCAGGTCTCCCATATGGGTGCAGGGGCCCAGGGACTTGGATCATCCTCCAATGCTTTTGAAGGCACATTAACAGGGAACTGGATCAGAAGTGGGCAGTTAGGACTCAAACTGGTGCTCATATAGATGCTGTCTCCCAAAATTATTAAAATAAATCTATGAGCTCAACTTAAGAATTGAAAGGAGAAGATGCTGACCAGTGTCCAACTCGCATGCTAGTCATTTGTGGTTGCCCTTTAAGCCTTTTAGTGGAAACATCTTTCTCTAGCAATATAGCCAGACGCAAATGATTCCAGATCTAGAGATTAGAAAATGCATTGAATAACTGATTGTAAGCAGCAAATTAAGAAGTGACACAAACTAAGAAAATCAGAAATATTAGATGTAATCTCAGAAATGCTCTCAGAAATTTTTCTTTTGATTCATTTTTGTATTAAAATTTAATGGAGGCCGGCGCCGCGGCTCACTAAGCTAATCCTCCGCCTTGTGGTGTCGGCACACCGGGTTCTAGTCCCGGTCGGGGCGCCAGATTCTGTCCTGGTTGCCCCTCTTCCAGGCCAGCTCTCTGCTATGGCCCGGGAGTGCAGTGGAGGATGGCCCAAGTGTTTGGGCCCTGCACCCGCATGGGAGACCAGAAGCACCTGTCTCCTGGCTTCAGATCAGTGTGGTGCGCCAGCCGCAGCCCAGCAGCCATTGGGGGGTGAACCAACGGCAAAGGAAGGCCTTTCTCTCTGTCTCTCTCTCTCTCTCTCTCACTGTCCACTCTGCCTGTCAAAAAAAAATAAAATTAATGGATAGGGCCCGGTGCTGTGGCGCAGTGGGTTAATACCCTGGCTTGAAGTGCTGGCATCCCACGTGGGCGCCAGTTCAAGACCCGGCTGCTTCACTTCTGATCCAGCTCCCCGCTTTGACCTGGGAAAGCAGTAGAAGATGGCCCAAGTGCTTGGACCCCTGCACCCCCGTGGTAGACCCAGAAGAAGCTCCTGGCTCCTGGCTTCGGATCGGCTCAGCTCTGGCCATTGCAGCCATTTGGGGAGTGAACCAACTAAAGGAAGACCTCTCTCTCTCTCTGCCTCTCCTCTCTCTGTGTACTCAGACTTTCAAATAAATAAATAAATCTTTAAAAAAATTTAATGGATAATTGAACCTCTAGGATGGCTTATTTCTTTGAAAAAACATGATTGATCCTTTCAGAATTTAGTAGCAGAAGGAAAAGGGGAAAAATTTATTTGGTAGGATGTGGTTCATTAGGAAAAACACATTCTCAGAGTAACATGGAGAAGCTTAACCCTAGTCAGGAAATGTACTTTTCATATTATTCTGTCTAGATTCCTTTTCACCAACAGTGTCATGAATTATAGTTCAGATAGATGACAGTAGTGATAGCAAAAAAAAAAAAAAAAGTTTACCGCAAAGTACTTTCCAAGGGAGGAATGGGCCAGTTGAGGAAGTATGTGGCACCCTTTCTTCCTGGTTTGACACTTTTATAACTGAAGTGTGAGGGGTGCTGACTAGTGATGTGGCTGTGATGCTCATGATTGGCATTTGTGAGTGACATCTGGGAGTTGCATACCTTTGGGCTTTCTGAGCGTATGACTATAAATTGGACTTTTTGGGCTTGGCTAAAAATATCAGCTCATAATTTATTTATGGCTGTCTTGGGTGGGTACTGGTGGACAGCAGGGCCCTTGGCTTCACTCCTGGAGGGGAATTTCATGGCCTCTTCCCTGTCACTCATGCCTATCTTTTTGCCTGACAGAAATACTGAAATATAATTAGTATGCCCCATAGTTTTCTTGTATGAGTCCAGAAAAACAAAGAGGAAGGAAGAAGCAATAAGGGAATTACTGAGGAATGCTTTTTGGGAAGATCTTGTAAGTTAACTTTCCATTTTTAGACTCAAACTGCTTAGGCTAATTGGCATTTTTTTAAACTTTTATTTAATAAATATAAATTTCCAAAGTACAACTTTTGGATTATAGCGACTTTTCCTTCCCATAACCTCCCTCCCAACCACTCACAACCATCCCATCTCCCATTCCCTCTCCCATCCCATTTTTCATCAAGATTCATTTTCAATTATCTTTATATACAGAAGATCAACTTAGTGTATACTAAGTAAAGATTTCAACAGTTTGCACCCACACAGAAACACAAAGTATAAAGTACTGTTTGAGTACTAGTTATACTGTTAATTCACATAGTACAACACATTAAGGACAGAGATCCTACATGGGGAGTAGGTGCACAGTGACTCTTGTTGTTTATTTAACAATTGATACTCTTATTTATGATGTCAGTAATCACCCTAGGCTCTTGTCATGAGCTGCCAAGGCTATGGAAGCCTCTTGAATTCGTCAACTCTGATCTTATTTAGACAAGGCCATAGTCAAAGTGGAAGTTCTCTCCTCCCTTCAGAGAAAGGTACCGCCTTCAAAGAACAATGTGAAAAAAAAAAATCTTTGGTTATAGATGTTGTGTGTGGGAAGGAAGAACCATGTAACAACTTTCTGAATTTATTTTCTTCAATGTTTGAGAAACATCCAAAATTATTCCTAATCTACCTGTGCAAGCTTCCCTTAAATAATATTATACTCAATTCCATCTGAGAAAACTTAACGTTTCCTTTTTAGCTTCTCTAAATTGATGTGATATCAGCTGGTCTGGCTTTCATTTAACTGACAAACACTCCTTCATACCTTGTGAAGACTTGGGAAATGGGGAAGATCTTCACAAGTCATAATAGGAAGAAGTGGCACCCATGTAAGAAAATGATGGAAAAAGACAGCTGGCTCTGATTAGTTTTTATGCCACATCACACCATGATTCTCTTGTTCCTTTAAGGCAAGCTAGTTAAAATTTTAGAGGCGTAAGCTCACATAAGACATGATCACTGTCTCCAGTGACACCCAGAGAGTAAAAGACATGAGTGCTCTTGCCTATCCCCGGGAAATGTTAATGAGCCACTATGGGTTTCAGAGTCCTAGAAGCCTAGAGGAAAAGCAGCAGGGGTTGTTGAGTTGGTCAAGGATGACAGATGTGTTAGGAAGCTATGACAGAAGCACCAATAACCACAGCAGCTGCTGATTCTCTGACTTCCAAAATATGTCTTCTTTATAATAAACAGGAGCAGGTAATAACATCACTTTAAAGTGGAAACACTGAGCTTCCTATTACTAGACAGGGATGGATCCAGAATTCAAACACAGATTTTCCAGGCTCCAAAGCATTTTCAATCCTAGGAAAACTGAAATGTGTTCTGTATAGAGTCCATGTTGCAATACAATGGTTAGCTGGTGACTGGAGGCCAATTAATCATTTTGTGGCTGTGTTCATCTGGCAGATTTTTTTCACTGGTGCGATTTAACTAGTTCAGCTGTGAGTCAAAAAAGGAAGATGTTGGACTGCATTTTCTCTGTCCTTCAGATATGTCATTTACAGGTGTCACTTTGAGTGACTATCCCAGGTCAATTTGGGTTAATAATTTTGTTTTGAACCTTGTATTGGAACTGTTCTTTCTAACCCTCTCCTATGAGCTTTACAAAGGCAAGTCTCCTGTAGTGTTTGGAAATATGTTTCAAGTATACCTCTTGCCAAGGTTTGATTTGAAAGTCTTTTTGAGTCATGTTGGTTAGTACAAGCATCATATAAAGTAGGTTTATGATTATGACTACAGTCTCAGGATGTTGGTGAGTTAACAGTAAAATACTTAGAAGAGTACCTGGATCATAGCAAGTACCTAATAAATAGTTACATAAACAATACCATTATTGCAAGTTTCTGATGATTTTTTAAAAGATTTATTAATTTATTTGAGAGGCAGAGCTACAGAAAAGCAGAGGCAGAGAGAGAGAGAGAGGTCTTCAATTTGCTGGTTCACTCCCAAGATGGCTGCAATGACTGGAGCTGAGCTGATCCAAAACCAGGAGCCAGGAGCTCCCCCAATATTAAACTTCCACAATATTGTGAAAGATGTCATAGGAACCGGAAGCTCTTTAATATCACAGGTTTTGGACAGATTTGTAACCATTTCTCAGCTATGTGGCCTTAAACTGAGTTGTGATAAACCCTATATTTTCCATTTTGAAAGGGGAATGACAGTAATACCTCAGAGGATTATTATTTTATTACTAGTATATATTTTTTACACATATTTTTATTTACCATATTGTTTAAAAGTAAACTTTCAATTATTTTAATTTTAATTAGCTTTTTTAAAAAGATTTTATTTGAGAAGTAGAGTTACAGACAGAGAGAAGGAGAGAGAGGGAGCGAGGTCTTCCATCTCTTGGCTCACTCCCCAAATGGCTGTTTGGACTGAGCTAAGATGATCCAAGGCCAGAAGCCAGGAGCCAAGAACTTCTCCTGGGTCTCCCACGTGGCTGTAGGGGCCTGAGTACTTGGGCCATGTTCCACTGCTTTCCCAGGCTATTAGCAGGAAGCTGGATCGGAAATGGAGCAGTCGGGACATGAACAGGTGCCCATATGGGATGTCAGCACTTCAGGCAGAGGTGTGGTTTACTACTCCACAGCACCAGCCCCGACGGGATTATTTTTAAATATGATAATTAAAAAATATACCACAAGTGCCTGACATATAGTAAGCTGTTTTGATTACCAGTGGAGCTAGTGGTCTTAGGTGAGTTTCTGTATTAGCATTTGTGGCTAATTTCTGAAGTATTGGGACAAGTTTTACCCATACAAAGAATTGCCAGATCTCGTCTCCATCTTTAATCCTAAACTCTTCTTCATCTACTTCTGCATATAATAGAATGAAGGACATCTCTTCCCAGGAATATCATAACCTCACATAACTGTGAATGTGTAAGGTAACACCCTTGCTACCTTATGGATGTCATCACCATTGGTAGCACCATTATCACCTCACATCATCTAGGAAACTGTGCTATTCATGCAGGAATTGAACAGGCTGCCTGCAATCCAGATGTGGTTTCTGTGGTCACTATTGGCTGGACCACAATTTGTTGCTCTGAAATGTGTGATAGTATTTTCTTTTTCCTGAATAGATTAATGGACTTGACCAAGATAGTGTGCAATCAAGTTTCATTGTTTTGAAGTATAGTTAATTGTGAACATTTGGGTATACTTTTAAAATATTACTCCTATTTTATGCATTTGCTCATTAAGTTCACTCATTATATAAGTCCATGAAAGAAAATATTGAATTATACAGAGAAAATTAGCCACTTTGGAGAAAAAGTAGGAGAACCAGTGAAAGAAAAAAATATAGAGATTGTTAAGAAAAATCACAATTTAGTTTAATTTTTCTGATTTTCTTCTATTTTTTTATTTTTATTTATTTATTTATTTATTTTTGACAGGCAGAGTGGACAGTGAGAAAGAGAGACAGAGAGAAAGGTCTTCCTTTGCCGTTGGTTCACCCTCCAATGGCCGCCATGCGCTGATCCAAAGGCAGGAGCCAGGTACTTATCCTGGTCTCCCATGGGGTGCAGGGCCCAAGGACTTGGGCCATCCTCCACTGCACTCCCGGGCCACAGCAGAGAGCTGGCCTGGAAGAGGGGCAACCGGGGCAGAATCTGGCACCCCGACCTGGACTAGACCCCGGTGTGCTGGTGCCGCAAGGCGGAGGATTAGCCTAGTGAGCCGCGGTGCCGGCCACTGATTTTCTTCTAATTTAATATTTGTGTCCTAAGGACATGACCATGTTATGAAATTGTCAGTGGACTAAAGTGGTTTTCTGGTACCAAATTCTGCATTCCACAAAACTAACCACTGATGGAATTAAAAGATCATCTTTTGACATGGAAGTTGAAGAAAAATATTCAATCACATAGCTTTTTATGCCTAGCATTATCTACTTTCTAAGCTGGAGAATGGGAAGGAAATATTCCTTTCCAAATATATACTTTTGTGACAATCTGTCTCAATATATATGAAATGAAATGTGTACCTAATGTTACTTGGGGGAAACAAAATGTTGAGAGCAAAAATAATTGCAATGGTTTTGTACTTCTGGTTACACAGGATAATTCAAATAAAAAATAATAAACCCAAGTAAATAAAATAGCTATTTTCCCCTATTCTCACTTCTACCTTTATCTTTTCTTGATATCATGAAACCCAAAGTATAAACTAAAAGTTGATTTTGTTTACTATATATACTTAATAAATGCATGGCTGACTTTTAAAGATCAACTATGTTGAGTTATACTATACAGTGAAATATAAACATTTTAAAATGCATATCTTGTAGGTTTTTGATAAATGTAGCTATGTTCAAAGTTATCACCATAATTAAGACACAGAACATTTCTAAATCAATTATCCAAAATAGTACTCTTGTACCTTTCTTTGTCCAATAATTGATCCTTCATCCATATGTAGATAACTTCAGATATACTTTATGTCATTATAAATTAGAATTTTGCTTTCTAATGTTTTATGTCAATACAATCACCCTTCATATAATTTTGTTTTATGCCACATCATGAACATATAATGGTTTTGAGATTCATCCATGATGTGTTCAACAATAATTCATTCATATTTTATTGTTGAGTAGTATGATGGACAGTTGGGTCATTTCCAGTAGTGGCCTATTTGAGTAATGCTACTATGAATGCTCATTTATAAATCTGGGTGTGAGGATGTGTTTTCATTTCTTTTGGGTGTTAAGAGTAGAATCATTGGATTGTAATACATGTGTATTAACTTTGTAAACAACTGTGTTTCTGTATGCAAGTACTTTGCTAAATATTACATTTTTTTTCAAGTCTATGGCTTGTTTTTTCATTTTCTAATCGAATTTTATGGAATTAACACTGTTGCTCAGCAGTTAAGATACCATTTGGATGAGTAGCTACTCTGTTTCTGAACCACCTTTGTGCGAATTTGTACCTTGGTGGACGGCAGATGATGACTCTGTGTACCTGTATGGTGGTGCACTAAGAGAGAGAGAGAGAGAAAGAGAAAGAGAGAGAGAGAGAGAGAGAAGATGGGAGACTTCAAATTTGTACTGAATTGTAAAGAGCTAGTAGTATATTGAGATGCTGTAATCTCTCATAGTGTTCAGGACTGCTTCTGAGAGAATTGTAGGAGAACCAGCAGTTTTCTTACAACTATTTAGAAAGGTAGAGGGAGTTAGAAAGAGGGAGAGAATGAAGGAGAGAGAGAGAAAGCGAGGGAGGAGAGAGAGAGACAGAGACAGAGAGAGAGGGAAAGGGAGGGAGGGAGAGAGAGATAGGAGAGGAAAGAATATATATATTGGTTGTAAAAGAAAAAGAGAAAGAGGGGAACATTTATGTGGGAGTACTTTGAAAATTCAAGTAAAGTTCCATACCCTTTGTGGACTTCCTTCATTAAAGAGTACAGAAGTTGGCTGAACTTTGAAATGAGGACAATGGGTGTCTCTAATATTGCTGCAAGCACCACAACACTGTATTTCAATCAGTGTGTGGAGAGAGTGGTGAAATCCTCTTGGATGTGGCTATGACTGGAAAGAATGAGGGTAGCACATTGTAGAAGGCCACAGCACCCTCAATGTTTATAGCCACCAAATACATCATGTATTGAAAACTGAACCCTGTGAACTTCAGAAAAAAGTACTCCATTTTTGATTCAGATTTCAATGTGTATGCCCATAGTTTTTGCAAAGAAAGGAAAGGAAAGTAACTAAGTTACAAATCACTAGCATTTGTTGGAAAAAGGCAGGCAAAAACCAGCTTGAGAGGAAAACCATATTGGTATTTAAAATGAAAGTTCATAACCCTGTGAACTAAAGGACACATTTTTGTTTTATCTTACTTTACAGGAGGATACTGAAGCAAAAAGATCATTGATTTTCCTAATGTCGGATTCCTTGTTGGTAGAGAATACACTAAAAATTTTCTCTCTTAATTCCCAGTGCAATATATTTTCTTGTCATCTCTGCTGTCTCACTTGGTACTCATGCCAAATGTCCTTTACAAAACTTGCTTAAATCCATTTTAGCTTTAATAACCCTTGAATAGGTGTAGCATACATTGTAATATTGTATTTGAACAATAAAAATTTAATAAGTGTCTTTTAATGATTGGCATGCATGTTGACCTCTTAAAGTAATCACTTTTCTCAATTGTGAATTTCATTATATCATTCTTTTTAATATCAGAATTAGAGCATATTTGTTTATTTTTATTGATGTGTTTTAGACAATGTTTCATATTTGTGTGAACTTTGAAGCTGTTCACTCTGGGGATTGCAAGTAATTTTGCTTGGATTTTCAAATATGTGAATCTTGGAACATCATCTATAGTTTTCTACTCCAGTGGACAGTGTGAATAATCATTACATTGAAGGAAGATCATATTTGGAACTAATTTTACTTCAGCTTCTGCTTCTGAAGAGCATGCTTTCACAATTCTTCTGAAAAACAATTAATTTCTTAGTTCTTTGAAACAAAATTATGCTGTGAATAAACTTCAGGGTTAGAATAAAAGCAGAAAGCAAATTATTAGTCTTTAAAAATTACTGCATAAGATGTCTTTGAGAGAGAGATCTGGCAAATTCAAAAATGAACTGTTGTTATTTGATGCTGTTAATTTGTTAAATATGATGATGGCACAGTGTTTCTGTTAAAAATACTTATCTAAAGGTGAACACTTATGTACTTATATTATCATAAGAGAAAATAAGATTGCAGCAATGTTGATAATTATTAATGTTTGAATGATAGATATATGAGGAAGATCTTTTATTATATTTTTATACTATACTATACTATACTATTCTGTATGTTTGAAGATGTCTACAACACAAAACATTAAAAAAAATCAGTGGTGGAAATGGCAGATATGATGTGTAAGAGATATTGCAAGATACCCTAAATCAGGCTGCTTAGCCATCTGAATCTTCCAATAGGGATATCAGGATGGCCTCACCAAGAAACTGACATTAGAGAAAAGATCTGAAGGAGGTGTTGGAGAGAACCATTTGGATCTCTGGGGAAGAATGTTCTAGACAGAGGTAGCAGGTAGTAAGAGTCCCAGCGAGGGACCATGTCTATCATATTCAATGCACAAGAAGTGCAATAGATGAAAAGCAATGTGCAAGTGGTAAAACAGTAAGAGGTGGTGTCTGAGAGTTAACAGGGATGAATAGAAAGAAGTGGATGCAGGATTATTTCCCACAAAGAATGCATATCCAGATAAAAATAAAAGAAAAAGCAAGCAACAGAATAGTAAAATAAGCAAAAGATTTGAAAAAATATTTCATTTAATGAAAGTGGCCAATCAACATATGAAAAAATACTCTAGGCATCAGATACTCATTAGACATCAGAGAAATGAAATTAAAATCACAATGCTGCACCATTACACTCCCACTGTGCAGTAGTTTGAATGTCCCCAGCAAAATTTATGTTGAAATTTAACCCCATTGTGAGGTATTAAGAAATGGGCCCAGGGACATGTTTAGTTTTAGCTTCCACTTAACTTGGATTCCCTATTGGAGTGCCAGTTCAAATCCCAGCTACTCTGCTTCTAATTGAGCTCTCTGCTATACGGCTAGGAAGGAGCAGATGACATCTTATGTGTTTGGTTCCCTGCCATTCATGTGCAGGACTTGAATGGAGGTCCTGGTTCCTGGCTTTGGCCTGTTCTGTCCTTAATGTTGCAGCCATTTGTGAAATGAAACAGCAAATGGAAGATTCTCTCTCTCTCTCTCTCTCTCTTTCTTTTTCTGTCTCTCCCTCTCTACTCAAAACTTTTCCTTTCAAATAAATGAATCTTAAACAAGAAGAGGGATCTTTAATAGGTGATTAGATATTAAGACCTTTGTCCTTATGAGTGTATTAATCATTAATGGATTAAAGGGTTAGTTAGTTGGCCTCTGAAAAGGAGGAATATATTCCAAGGAAAGTGGACAAAATTATAAAGGATAAATGAAAATATAATAAATTTATATTCCCCTATATAACAGAACATTTTGCAGAGATAATGCCAGTTAAATAATAATAACTCAGTTTAAAGGAAAATGAACATCATATTTTAAATGTAGGCACCTTGAACTCTTTAAAAGTCAAAGTTTATTACAGCTTTTTGAAGTAGAAATGAAAATGGCACACAGACATCCTCCAGCCTTTATTTTTAAAGATTTATTCATTATTATTTATTTGAAAGAGTTACACAGAGGAGCGGCAGAAAAAGAGAGAGAGAGGTCTTCCATCTGCTGGTTCACTCCCCTATTTCACAATGGCCGGAGCTGCGCCGATCTGGAGCCAGGAGCCAGGAGCTTCTTCTGGGTCTCCCACGCGGGTTCAGAGGCCCAAGGCCTTGGGCCCTCTTCTACTGCTTTGCCAGGCCATAGCAGAGAGCTGGATCAGAAAGGGAGCAGCCGGGTCTTGAACCGGCGCCCATATGGGATGCCAGCACTTCAGGCAAGGGTGTTAACCCACTGTGCCACAGTGCCATCCCCCTCCAGCTTTTAAAAATTGCCTGTAAAGTAAATATTGATAGCCATAACCCACACAAACAAAAAGCTTTTTGGTGTCTTCAATAATCTTTTCTAAAGAGTAAAACGTTCTTAAGACAAAACGTGATAGAACTGCTGTGGATTAATCCCAGACTCAGAGGTTCCTGATCATTGGTGTGTAGCTACAGAATTTCAAGCCCTTGTTTAAATCCTTGGCTTGGTCAAGGATTATAAGGTTCTTCTTGCTCAAGGTGCTGGTTTTCAGTGATCTGAGGGACTTTTACTCTCAGGAGGAAGTTAACTTGCTGCCTTCCTGACATTGTGTTGTTTTTATCTATCCTGTTTGTTATTATCATTGTTTTCTATTTTTTCTTTCAAACTTTTTTCTCATTTTTCTTTCTTGTATATTTTTAATACCTCTGATTGCTATTGTTTATTGTGTGCCCCACCAAAAGTCATGTTGAAATTTAAATGCCCATGCAATATAGCTTGGATATCCCTCACTTCGAGTGCTTGGGACAAGGAATGTTTTGAGTTTCAGAGTTGTTCATATTTTGGAATATTTTGATACACTTTCCCAGTTGAGCACCCCTAATCCAAAACGCAAAATTATCTGATAGTATGTCTTGATTCCCTTCTAAAAATCAGTTTGTCTGGTGAATTTTGGAAGTTCTTTTGAGGAAATTTGGGCCAACTTTCTCACTAGTTTTTCTAATTCTATTTATTTATTTATTTGACATGTAGAGTTACAGACAGTGAGAGAGACAGAGAGAAAGGTCTTCCTTCCATTGGTTCACATGGCGCCAGCCCCAGTTTTTCTCATTCTTAATCTTGACCTGAGGATACACTGACTCCAACCCCAGAGGTAAGGTGAATATGCTGTGGTACCTTTCAGCCAGCTGTCTCTGTTGTGGAAGAGGCCCTGCTGGCAGCAGCACATTGTTGGAGAAAATCGCCAAGGTTAAATTTACAGGGTGAGGATGGCTCAGCAAATGATAACTAGGAAAGAGGTAGCCTTGAATATTACTGGCAAGAGCCAGTAAAATCCAGCTTCCGGAAACTATCCTATGAAGAGTCCTGAAGTCTTTAAACCATCCCTGTATAGTGAAATTATTTGATGAAATAGAGGCCTAGGAGACACTCCACCTTGCCAAGGAGTATGTTCATATAGAAGAAATGTTTGAGGACCTAGTAGCAAAGGCAGTAGGAAGACAAAATGGTGCAAGCTAAACTCCACCTTTTGAGTACATATACCATGAATCATCCTATATACAACAATCAGTTGATTACTGCCTTCTGATTGACAGAATTTCAAAAAGTTATGGGAACCAGAATAGAACATATTATATTCCCTTTCACATGTGCACGGGGCATGTGAAAATATGCTCGGGAAATTTCTCAGTCTCAATCTTAGCAAGAGTCACTTTAAAACAAGTCATGAAATACCATGGCTGAATATAGGTCATGAAGATGATGAAATAAAGCCTAATCTATAGCCACTCCCTGAGTATAAGCACTTCAAGAACACAGAATTGATATTATCCATGGGTTACACACAAGAAAAGGGTCCAGGACTTGATGCTGAACCAGAAGTGCAATAATGTTATGATAGTCACTTTATCTGCTTCTGGAATATAGGAAACCTGAGCTTGAGGGCTCCGAAAGCTCTTACTTTCAGCTGATATTGTGACATCAGCATGCTTCTCCATCTTACAAGATAGATCATAGACTATTTTACAGTTCAAAGGAGGGAGTCCTTCAAATGCCTGTCATTCTTGCCTCCAATCTCTATTGCAAGAATATACTTAGTAGTGACACAGAAAATAAGAGACTTAACAAGTACCTGAATTCAGGGTAGAAGGCCAGCAGAACAGCAATGCACTTTTTATCCTCCCACCCATTCTGGAAGGGAAGAACATTCTGTCCCCTTCAGGAACAACACCGTCTCCACCAGCACAAATCAAAGCAGCAAGTCCCTGATTTTGGAGTGGGCCAACCTTGAACCATGCCTCTATAGAGAATGTCAAAGGCAGTTGATCACATTAGGGGCTGAGACCCCCATGCTTCTGCATCTACCAGAGTTCCCTTAGCAATCCAGTCCACACTAGGAATACAAGTCAGTTTCGGTGGAGCACAGTCAGACCTCTGGGATATAACACACAAAGCATAAGTGTGAGGGGCTGTGATCCAGTATAGCCCCAAGCTCTATTTCTGTAGGCTCATTTTCGTCCCACATCATCAACAGCAATGTCCAAGCCCCACACTGAACTAAATCTCCCGTGTCTGTATGGTCCAGGGAAACTCTGGGCACTCACATGAGGCATTTGGGGCATGTGTATGACCAGCAGATTTGGTCCTATATGTGGTTGTAGTTTCTATTTCTGGCAAAAGCCAGAGCAGGTGAGCAGGGAGAATGGCAAACTTCTTCACCATGTTAAGTTTCAATTTTAAGTGCAGAAATCTTTGTTTAAACATTTCCAAAAGGAACCTGAATGAGTCTAAAAATCAAGACCGAGTAGAGATACTCAAACATCATGTAGTGGGCAGTGAAGATGATGGATTAAAAACTTGATAAAGAATTTTCAGAGGAAAATTATGCTCACTGAACTTCACATGTAATATGAATGTGAAAGTTGTCAGCTCCAAAAGAAAGTCACATATGTCCAACACTAGCAAAATGGAGCCAAGAGGTCCTAATGGAAAAGTTCCTAGGCATATTTGCCTATGGTAGGAACTCTAGGCAAAAACTGTGAAAACAAAAGAAATTCCATATAAGTTTTTATAAAGACATTTCTCTAGCAATAACTAGTATTACCAATGGCTAGTCACGAACACTGGCAATTAATTCTTGTAGCCAATGAGATTTATTTCAAAACATTTATGTGAATTTCTCTTCTTGTGTTTAAAAGTCTTCTCTGCCCCAGTCTTCTTGATTGCATCTATAGTCCACCCTTACATACATATCCTGGCTTGTAATTCCTTGCTATTTCTGAATAGACTTCTGGTTCCACAGAGTTAGTCTCCTGTTGCTTATTTAGGTTGATGTGAAAACCACAAGCTCTTCTGGGAGCCCAAAGAGATAAGGTAGGAGATGGGCAAGTTGCTAGAAGCAAACAGCTGTCAGTGCTGAAGCAGAAATACATTCAGCCATGTGTGAATGGCATGCTTGGCTGGGAGGACCACGTGCGGCAGAGGATGGGGCTTTGGAACTGCAACAGAAGTCCCACCTATTATTATCTGGGTACTCCATAGCCTTCAAATGCATTACCTCCAAAATAACCAAGTTTCCACTTTAGAAGACTTCCAGGAGTCACTTGCAAGATAAGAGTAGGAGTTGGATAGTGCTGGCTCCCTCCTCGAACTCACACCTCACTTGGAAAAAACAGCAGAGTCTAGACTAATATTTTTCTTCTGGGGCAATTCTCTCCTTCCCTTCTCCACCTTGCCCTCCCCTCCTCCTCTTCTTCTGTGTTTGTCCAGGGGGATATATGGGTTTCATGACAAATGGTTCATCTGCTCATTACCAGGGAAGAGGGTCTACTATTTCTTCAAAAGTAAGGAGCACAGGGATCAAGTATCTTGGTTACATCAGAGCCACTTCAGCTTTTACCCTCACTGTTGGCCTCCATTAAAGAAACCTTGGCAGAGAAAAGTGGAGATAATGTCAGTCTTTCTGTGATGAACTCAGAATTTATATTTTCATTCAAAATGTAAAACTATATTATACCAGGATTTCAAGTTGCCATTTGTACAACTAATCGTTTCCAGCACGCTCTGCTCACGATAAAATCATCAATATTTTTTTTTCTTGTAAAAACGCTTCTGGGATTTCCAGCTTCCAATCTGGCTTGTTAGGAAGTTGGAAGTGTTGGCTCTATCCAACTGCAAGGAAAAAGCTGAAAAGACTGAAAAATCAACAGCCATCCTTGGATCTAGAAGAGAAATGAAGTAACAGAATGAATTACTTCTTCCAAGACTGGAGAAACTTATCATCAAATACAGAGACTCATTGCTTACTGGAGAAGTTACCAGTAGAAATCTCTATGGGAAAAAATGCCAGGGGAAAGCTTAAACTGTAATTGATGAATTGCTGGAAGCTTAGTATGGACCACTCTAAGGGGATTCAGTCATTTGGGGCTCCACACTTTTGTGGTTTAATTTTTTTCCCCTCTGGAACTATCAGATTCTCATAGTGACTGTAAATGTAAATTCCCCTTCTGCTCCCAGCAAGGAGAGGAATAAAGGAACCATTTGGAACTCACCTGAGTATTCTGGTCTTCTTGATATTGTCTATTCTCAAGAAGAACTATTTGACTAGTGAGTAACCTTGTGGAGCTTTATCAGACCCTAACTAACTTGAGGGAGGGACAACCCTACTCTATCCCTTAGCTAACAAGTATACTGGGATGGAGAATTAGGCAGATAAATATTAAGAACAAGAGTAAATATCAAGGAAATTGAAAACAAGAAATCAATAAAAATATCAATGAAATCAAAAGCTCAAAAGCTGATTTTTTCAAAAGTGCAATAAAATTAATATAGTCAAGTATTCAGTGTACTTAAGGAAAATAAAAGAGGGCACATATTACTAATTTTGGTAAAATAAAGATAATACATCATTACAGATCCCATGGACTTTAAAATAACATAAAGAGGTACCATGAATAACACCCAACACTATGCCTGCTAATGCCTGCTAATAAGATAAAATGGAGCCAATTACTTGAAAGACACAATCTGTAAAAACTTTGAACTGCCCTTGTCTTGACTTTTGAGGAATAGATTTTTTATACTATTTGTTAAATTCTTTACTTAACATAGAGTTAATCATATGTTTATAAAATTAACTGAAAATATATCTGAGTAAAAAATAAGAGTGGGAATAAGAGCGGGAGGAGGAAAGGGGTAGGTGTGTGGGTGGGAGGGTGGGCACAGTGGAAAGAATCACCATGTCCCTAAAGTAGTAATTATGAAATGTATGAAGCTTACAATTATAAAGATAGATAGTTTTGCATACATTCCTAAGGACTTATTTCTAAAGGTACAGTTTAAAAACTTGCCATGGGATGCCAAATCCCCATAAATAGAGTGATAAAAATAGCATTTTCAGTGTTAAAATGATCATAGAGATAGGATTAAGCATTAAAGTGATTATGTAGATAGGCTTAAATGTTAAAGTGATCATACAAGTAGGATTCAGTGTTTGTTAATCATAACTGAGAGAATTAAAAAGTCATGAATACTCCAGCCGGCGCCGCGGCTCACTAGGCTAATCCTCCGCCTAGCGGCGCTGGCACACAGGGTTCTAGTCCCGGTCAGGGCGCCGGATTCTGTCCCGGTTGCCCCTCTTCCAGGCCAGCTCTCTGCTGTGGCCAGGGAGTGCAGTGGAGGATGGCCCAGGTACCTGGGCCCTGCACCCCATTGGAGACCAGGAAAAGCACCTGGCTCCTGCCATCAGATCAGCGCGGTGCGCCGGCCGCAGCGCGCTGGCCGCGGTGGCCATTGGAGGGTGAACCAACGGCAAAGGAAGACCTTTCTCTCTGTCTCTCTCTCTCTGTCCACTCTGCCTGTCCAAAAAAAAAAAAAAAAAAAAAAAAAAAAAGTCATGAATACTCCAACATGAGAAGCAGTCCATACAGCAGACTCATAGAAAAACAATTGCTTAAAGTAGCACTCAGACCTCACAATCAGCCCTTAAGTCATTCTGGTCTGGCTGAAAAGTCCACAATAGATCGCGGAAGATGGCGGAATAGAGAGGGAGGGAGCACAGCGAAGCTCCACTAAGGGAAGGTTCAAAGAGGGATGAAAATTTGTAGTTTTTAAGCCCTTCCTCAAACTGGGGTGTTGGGGTGGACACGCGGGGAGGACGCAGACGCCTGGGACTCAGGACACCAGCAGGAGCGTGTATGCTCCAGCGCTGGAGGCCGAGGTGAGACGGGGCACTCGCCCAGCACCGCGGCACAGCTGCCGCCGCCCCTCCCCCAACACATCCTGGGACGGACACTGGGACATGCACGACTGAGTGGGAGAGGAAATAGAGAACGGGAACAGAGTGAGTGGCGCCGGCGGTGAGAGTGCATGATTCAGGGACACTAATTGAGAGACTGAGTAAGCCAGTGTCTCTTGGCACCTCCCCGGAGCCCCGGCGGGCGGGAAGCAGCCATTTTGTTTGTTTACATTCGGGCTTAAAGGAGAACTATCTTTGCCTCCACACTAACCTTCGGAGGTGGAGCCCAAAGGTGGAGCTGAGGGTGCTCAAGGGAGGGCAGCCCAAAGTCCTGAGACCCGACTACTCAAGTTACTGAATAGCGCCTCCTGGTGGGGAAAAAGCACAGGATCCAGAGCTGCAGTGGACAGAGAGCAGCCACCCTGTCTGTTTACCTGCGGGCTGTGTAGAGCAGCCTGGTTACACTGAATATTGGTAGAGACTCACAGCAGCCTATAGTAGAGGGAAATCAACCTGAAAAATCACCCAGACAGAATGCCAAAAAACAAAACCAAAAACCAAAAAAACATAGAAGATAATATAAATTTGCCAATGGAGCAGGCTAAACCAACAGAGGCAGAAGAAGAAGAAGTTGAAAACATGCCAGAAAAAGAATTCAGAAAATTAATAATCAGAATACTTAGAAATAATGAGAAACAGTGTCAAGAGCTGAATGAAAAACAAGCCCAAGGATTAGAGATCTTAAAGAGAAGCCAGAATGAGATACTAGAACTGAAAAACTCAATTGACCATATAAAAAACACCGTGGAATCCCTCGGAAATCGAACAGATGAAATAGAAGACCGAATATCAGAATTCGAAGACAAACTTCCAGAAATAATACAGTCAGTTCAATCGCAGGAAGAAGAAATTAAAAAATTAAAAAACACGGTCGGAGACCTACAAGATTCAATCAAACGGTGTAATGTTCGGATAATAGGAGTCCCTGAGGGGGTGGAAAGAGAGAATGGATTAGACGGTGTCTTCAACGAAATAATATCAGAAAACTTTAAACAAAGGCAGCTGGATAACAACACACAAATACAACAGATAGCCAGGACCCCAAACAGAGTAGACCAGAAGAGAAATTCACCACGACACATTGTGGCAACACTCAGTTCAGTGACACACAAAGAACAAATCCTAAAATGTGCCAGAGAAAAGCGACAAATCACATTCAGGGGTAAGTCAATCAGACTCACCCCAGACTTCTCATCGCAAACACTACAGGCAAGGAGACAATGGCATGATATATTCCAAGTTTTAAAAGACAAACAATGCCAACCTAGAATACTATATCCTGCAAAGCTATCATTTGTGAATGAAGGGGAAATAAAGATCTTCCACGACAAACAGAAACTGAAAGAATTTGTATCCACGCGTCCAACCCTACAACACTTGCTCAAAGACGTGCTGCACACAGAAATACAAAAACAAGAACTTCACTGCAAAAAAAAAGCGAATGTAGAGTAACCCACAAAGTTCAAAATACATAAACAGCTCGTTTCAGGAAACATGAAGGGAAAAAGACAGTACTTAACAGTAATCACATTGAATGTGAATGGTCTTAATTCCATGACAAAGAGGCACAGACTAGCAGATTGGATAAAACAAGAGGATCCAACTATATGCTGCCTTCAGGAGACACACCTCATCAGCAAAGATGCACGCAGACTGAAAGTGAAAGGATGGAAGAAGATACTCCAAGCTAATGGAAATCAAAAAAGAGCTGGTGTGGCCATCCTAATATCAGACAAAATAGACTTTAACATAAAAACTATTAAAAGAGACAGAGAAGGGCACTATATAATGATTAAAGGATCTATCCAACAGGAAGACATTACTATTATAAATGTATACGCACCTAATTACAGGGCGCCTGGCTACCTGAAAGAATTACTAAAGGATTTAAAGGGAGCTATAGACTCAAATACAATAGTAACAGGGGACTTCAACACCCCACTCTCACCAATGGACAGATCAACCAGACAGAAATTCAACAAGGAAACAACTGAGCTAATTGACGCCATAGACCAAATAGACCTAATAGATATCTTCAGAACCCTCCACCCCACAGACACAGAGTTCACGTATTTCTCCCCAGTACATGGAACATTCTCTAGGATTGACCATATACTAGGCCATAAAGGGAGCCTCAACAAGTTCAAAAAAATTGAAACTATACCATGCAGCTTCTCAGACCATAGTGCAGTGAAACTTGAAATCAACAACCCAAGAATCTCTACACCATATGCAAATATATGGAGAATGGACAACATGATCCTAAATGAACAGTGGGTCATCGAAGAAATTAAAAGAGAAATCAAAAGATTTCTAGAAACAAATGAAAATGATAACACAACCTATCAAAACCTGTGGGACACAGCAAAAGCAGTGCTAAGAGGAAAGTTTATAGCAATTAGTGCCTACATCAAGAAGCTGGAAAGGAACCAAACAAATGAACTCTCTATGCACCTCAAGGAACTAGAAAAACAGCAGCAAATCAAGCCCAAATCCAAAAGGAGGAAAGAAATACTAAAGATCAGAGAAGAAATAAACAGAATTGAAACCAAAAAAAAAACAATACAAAAGATCAACAAAACCAGGAGCTGGTTCTTTGAAAAAATAAACAAAATTGACATACCATTGGCCCAACTAACCAAAAAAAGGAGAGAGAAGACCCAAATCTGTAAAATCAAAGATAGTAATGGAAATGTAACAACTGACACAATAGAAATAAAAAGAATCATCAGAAACTACTACAAAGAGATGTATGCTAACAAATTGGGGAACCTGGAAGAAATGGATAGATTCCTGGACAAATGCAACCTTCCTAAACTGAGCCGTGAAGATATAGAAAATCTAAACAGACCCATAACCATGGAAGAAATTGAATCAGCAATAAACGCACTACCGAAAAAGAAGAGCCCAGGACCGGATGGCTTCACTGCCGAATTTTACCAGGCATTTAGAGAACAACTAACCCCAGTTCTTCTCAAATTATTCCAAACGATTGAAAGAGAGGGAATCCTCCCAAATTCCTTCTACGAAGCCAATATCACCTTAATTCCTAAGCCCGGAAAAGACACAGCAGAGAAAGAAAACTACAGACCTATCTCCCTGATGAACATAGATGCAAAAATACTCAATAAAATTCTGGCAAACCGAATCCAACTACACATCAGAAAGATCATTCACCCGGACCAAGTGGGATTTATCCCTGGTATGCAGGGATGGTTCAATATTCGAAAGTCAATCAACGTAATCCAGCACATTAACAAATTGAGAAACAAAAATCATATGGTTATCTCAATAGATGCAGAGAAAGCATTTGACAAAATACAACACCCCTTCATGATGAAAACCCTAAGCAAATTGGGGTTAGAAGGAACATTCCTCAACACAATTAAGGCAATCTATGATAAACCAAAGGCCAGCATCATATTGAATGGGGAAAAGTTGGAGGCATTTCCATTGAGAACTGGCACCAGACAGGGATGCCCACTCTCACCATTGCTATTCAATATAGTCCTAGAAGTCTTAGCCAGAGCCATCAGGCAAGAAAAAGAAATTAAAGGGATACAAATGGGAAAGGAGGAAGTCAAACTATCCCTGTTTGCAGATGACATGATACTATATATAGAGGACCCAATAAACTCCTATAAGAGGCTACTGAAACTCATAGAAGAGTTTGGTAAAGTAGCAGGATACAAAGTCAACGCTCAGAAATCAACAGCCTTTGTATACACAGACAATGCCAGGGCCGAGGAAGAACTACTAAGATCAATCCCATTCACAATAGCCACAAAAACAATAAAGTACCTTGGAATAAATTTAACCAAGGAGGTCAAAGACCTCTATGATGAAAATTACAAAACACTAAAGAAAGAAATAGAAGACGACACAAAAAAATGGAAAAACCTGCCATGCTCATGGATTGGAAGAATCAATATCATCAAAATGTCCATTCTCCCAAAAGCAATTTACAAGTTCAATGCAATACCAATCAAAATACCAAAGTCATTCTTCAAAGACCTAGAAAAAACGATGCTGAAATTCATATGGAGAAACAGGAGACCCAGAATAGCTAAAGCAATCCTTTACAATAAAAACAAGGCCGGAGGCATCACAATTCCAGACTTCAAAGCATACTACAGGGCAGTTATAATCAAAACAGCCTGGTACTGGTACAAAAACAGATGGATAGACCAATGGAACAGAATAGAATCACCGGAGATCAATCCAAACATCTATAACCAACTCATATTTGACAAAGGACCTAAAACCAACCCCTGGAACAAGGACAGCCTCTTCAACAAATGGTGCTGGGAAAACTGGATGTCCACATGCCGCAGTATGAAGCAAGACCCCTACCTTACACCTTATACAAAAATCCACTCAACATGGATCAAAGAACTAGAGTTGCGCCACGACACCATGAAACTAATTGAGAGCATAGGGGAAACCCTCCAAGATATCGGAATAGGCGAAGAATTCCTGGAGAAGACCCCACAGGCACGGGTAATCAAAGATAAAATAAACAAATGGGATTACCTAAAATTGAAGAGTTTCTTAACAGCAAAGGAAACAGTCAGGAAAGCGAAGAGGCAACCAACAGAATGGGAGACGTTATTCGCAAACTACACAACAGATAAAGGATTAACAACTAGAATCTACACAATGATCAAAAAACACCACAGAATCAAAACAAACAACCCAATAAAAAAATGGGCCAAGGACCTTAACAGGCATTTTTCAAAAGAGGAAATCCAAATGGCCAACAGGCACATGAAAAAATGCTCAGGATCCCTAGCCATCAGGGAAATGCAGATCAAAACCACAATGAGATACCACCTCACTCCGGTTAGATTGGCTTACATACAGAAATCAACCAACAACAGATGCTGGCGAGGATGTGGAGAAAAGGGGACACTAATCCACTGTTGGTGGGAATGCAAGCTGGTAAAGCCACTATGGAAGACAGTCTGGAGAGTCCTCAGAAACCTGAACATAGCACTACCACAGGACCCAGCCATCCCACTCCTTGGAATATACCCAAATGGAATTAAAGGGGTGAAAAAAGCCATTTGCACCTCAATATTTGTTGCAGCTCAATTCACAATAGCTAAGACATGGAATCAACCTAAATGTCCATCAACGGATGACTGGATAAAGAAACTATGGGATATGTACTCTATGGAACACTATACAGCAATAAAAAACAACGAAATCCGGGCATTCACAACAAAATGGAGGAAGCTGGAAAACATCATGCTGAGTGAAATAAGCCAGTCCAAAAGGGATAAATATCACATGTTCTCCCTGATTGATGGCAACTAAACGAGCACCTAAAATGATACCCATTGAAGTGAAATGGACACTATGAGAGACAATGACATGAGCAGCCCTTGTCTAGACTGTTGAGGAAAAACTTACTATTTTGTTCCTTTAGTATTTTTGTTGTTGTTGTTGTTGCTCAGTATGCTCTACACAAGACCACTGGTTGAACTCTGCAATCAATGCACAACCATTCTTAAGCGTTTAAAAATTAATAGGAAATTGATCTCTGTGGAACATGGGAGTGGGAATAAGAGAGGGAGGAGATATATAGGACGGCACATACTCAATCAGACCTACCTCCAATGGTGGAACTGGAAATGTGCCAGGGGATTTCAACTCAATCTTACCAAGGAGGCAGGTACCAATGCCAGCACACTTGGTAGAGAGACAAATATAAATACACAACTGATCCAAGAGATAGGGTAAGTGTCGAAGAGAGTACACAAATAAGACCAGTGTAAGCAAATAATGAAAGATAGAATCAAAAGGGTTGAGAATGATCCTGCGGGGGAAGCAGGTCACAGAGCAGACTCATAGAATGGCAAATGCCCAAAACAGCACTCCTGCCTCAGAATCAACCCTTGGGACATTCGGATCTGACTAAAAGGTCCATGAGAGTCTCGCAGGCATGGAAAGCCATGACACGGTGGCAAAAAACAATCTAAATGAAAGATCCTGGTGAACAAGACTCCAGCAGAAGGAACAGGCCATCAAGGAGAGAGGTGCCTTTCTCTGAAGGGAGGAAGGAACCTCCACTGTGATACGGCCTTGACTAAACAAGTTCAGAGTTGGTGAACTCAAGGGGCCTCCATAGCCTAGACAGCTCATAGCAAGAGTCTCGGGTGATTGCTGACGTCATAAATAAGAGTGCCAATTGTTAAATCAACAACGGAGTCACTGGGTTCATGCTCCCCTCGCAGGATCTCTGTCCTTAATATGTTTATCTATGAAACTCAAAAACAACACTACTAGTCGAACAATACCCTATACCTGGTTCGGTTGTGTGAGTGCAACCTGTTGAAATCCCTGCTTAGTATAGACTAAATTGATCTTCGGTATATGAAGGTAACCGAAAATGAAACGTGATGAAGGGGGGAGAGGGGAGAGGAAGTGGGTGAGGGGAGGGCCACGGGAGGGAGGGAGGTTGGGGGGAAGCCACAACAATGCAAAAGATGCATTTTATATTCTACTTAAAACTATTGGTTGAGCTCTGTAATTAATACACAATTACTCTTAGGTGTTTAATTAATGCTATAACTAGTACTCAAATAGTATTTTACACTTTATGTTTCTGTGTGGGAGCAAAATGTGGTAATCTTTACTTAACATACGCTAAATTGATCTTCTGTATATAAAGATAATTGAAAATTAATTGTGATGTGAAGGGGAAGGGAAGAGGGAGTGGGAGAGGGGAGCATTGTGGATGGGAGGGAAGACACGGGCGGGGGGGGGGGGGAGGAGGCTATTGTGGTCCATAAGCTGTACTTTGGAAATTTATGCTCATTAAATAAATTAAAAAAAAAAAAAAAAAAAAAGAAAAGTCCACAATAGCATTTCAGGCATGGACATGGAAAGTCAAAGCCCTGTGGCAAAAAAATGTCCTACACGAGGACCTCTGTGGGTGAGACCCCAGTGGAAAGAAGTAATCATCAAAGAAGAAGGTACTTTTCTCTGAAGGGAGGAGAGAACTTTCACTTTGCTTATGGCCTTATGTAAATATTGAAGGAATTTGTGGATTCAAAAGGCTTCCATAACCTAGGCAGCACATTTCATGTGATCACTGACATCATACATAGAGTGTTAATTGTTAAATTAACAACAGGAGTCACTGTGCATTAACTTCCCATGCAGGACTTCTGTCCTCAAAGAGTTGTATTATGAGAGTTAATAGTAAAACTTGTTCTCAAAAATTTACTTTGTATTAGTGTATTAAGTGGAAGATATTCTTATGCTCATAAGTTTTAGATAAGCCTGAGTTTCCAACTCCATTGTCTGCTTCCTTAGGTGCTTCATTGATTAATGATAAAACTTGTTCTCAAAGAAAAAAAGTATATTGTCACAAAAATTGAAAAAAAATAAGAAAGCAAGCAGGAGGAAGGGTGAGAGTGAGTGAGTGAGGGAGGATGGGGTGGGAAGTGTCATTATGTACTTAAAACAGTGTATGAGACACATGAACTTTGTTCCACTTATGTAAATAAAAAATTAAATAAAAAATCAAATAAAAAATAAAAAATAAAAGGTGGTGAAAAAAACTTACAGAAGAAGAAATAGTGTGAATAGGTCTATATCTACATTAGAAATTTAACTGATAAATAATAACCTTTCAAAACAAAAAGCATCAGCCCAGGTGAGTTCCTTGCTCAATTTTCTATTTCAGGAAAACATTGTACCAATTCTCTACAATCTCTTTTAGAAGATAGAAGAAGACAGAATACTTTTATGAGGCCGGTGTTATCCTATTACCAAAACCGGACAAAGATGATTCAAGAAAACTACAGACCAGTAATTCCCATGGATATAGATGTAAAAACACTTAATAAACTTTTTTTTGGACAACTTAATACATTATCCCTCATAGTATTTTTTTTGTCTGTTCTACTTAATATGACTGGTTTAATTCTGTAATTGTCACACAGTTATTCTTAAGTGTTGAAAATTAACTGAAATGTGATCCCTGTTAAACATAAGAGTGGGAATAAGAGAGGGAAGAGATGTATAATTTGGGGCATGCTCGGGCTGACTTGCCCCAATTGGTAGAGTTGGAAACATACCAGGGGATTCCAATTCAATCCCATCAAGGTGGCATGTGCCAATGCCATCTCACTATTCCAAGTGATCAATTTCAGTTCACAATTGATCATAATGAAAGGACTAAGAGTCAAAGGGAGCACATAAACAAGTCTAGTATCTGCTAACACCAACCGATAGAATAAATAAAGGGGAGAGTGATCCAACAAGGGAAGTGAGATACTCAGCAGACTCATAGAATGGCGGATGTCCTAAATAGCACTCTGGCCTCAGAATCAGCCCTAAAGGTACTCGGATCTGGCTGAAAATCCATGAGAGTATTTCAGGCATGGAAAGCCAAGACACTCTGGCAAAAAGATCTCTGTGAGTGAGATCCCAGTGGAAAGAACAGGTCTTCAAAGAGGGAGGTGCCTTTCTCTGAAGGGAGGAGAGAACCTCCACTTTGACTATGACCGTGTCTAAACAAGATAAGAGTCGGAGAACTCAAGGGGCTTCCATAGCCTTGGAAACTCATAACTGGTGCATAGGGAGATTACTGATGCCATAAACAGGAGTGTCAATTTGTAAAGTCAACAACAGGAGTCACTGTGCACTTACTCCTCATGTAGGATCTCTGTCCTTAACGTGCTGTACACTGAGGCTTAATGCTATAACGAGTACTCAAACAGTATATTTCACTTTGTGTTTCTATGGGGGTGCAAACGATTGAAATCTTTACTTAATGTACACTAAACTGATCTTCTGTAAAAAAAAAAAAAAAAAAAAAGAAATTATCAATTCCCAACTTGACTCTCACTGGGATTAAACATGACAATAGGTCTGATCTGATTTCATCATCATTTAAAAAAATCATCTATTATTTTTCACTTTATGTTTCTGTGTGGGAGCAAACTGTTGAAATACTTACTTAAGGTATACTAAGCTGATCTTCTGTATATTAAGATAATCGAAAATGAATCTTGATGTGAATGGAAGGGGAGAGGGAGTGGGAAAGGGGAGGGTTGTGGGTGGGAGGGACGGTATGGGGGGGGAAGCCATTGTAACACATGAGTCGTACTTTGGAAATTTATATTCATTAAATAAAAGATAAAAAAAAATTGCAAAAAAAAAAAAGGCAGACTATAACAAAAAAAAAAAAAAAATTTGACACGTAGAGTTATGGACAGTGAGATAGAGAGAGACAGAGAGAAAGGTCTTCCTTCCATTGGCTCACTCCCCAAATGGCCTCTACAGCCAGTGCTGCGCCGATCGGAAGCCAGGAGCCAGTTGCTTCTTCCTGGTCTCCCATGCGGGTGTAGGGCCCTCCTTGGCCACAGCAGAGAGCTGGACTGGAAGAGAAGCAACCAGGACTAGAACCCAGCATCCATATGGGGTGCCAGCGCTGCAGGCGGGGGATTAACCAAGTGAGCCACGGTGCTGGCCCCAACACTTAATAAACTGTTAGCAGGTTGAATCCAACAATGTAAAAAAGAATCATACATTATGGATTCTATGTACCTCCCATTATTTTGCTATGGGCCCAAAACTGCTCTAAAAAATAAAATCTAATGAAACAAAACAAAGATTTTTGTAATTTCTATTCAAGACCACAAAATCTCCATAAGCTATTTCTGTCTCTTATATACAAAGTACTAATAAGCTTACAGGAGGCAAGGATATGCAATTCTTCATCTGCCATTTCATACCAGAAGGCTTTTTTTTAAGTAGATGAAGCTTGTTGCGGCCTTGAATAATTCTTTTCCCCTGTTTACCACTTTTCATAATATCTACCCTTGTGTCAATTATTCTAAAAGAGGGAATTGTTTCTAAGAAGTGAAGTGATGAGTAGCTATAGCAGAGAAGTAATTCGTCCCAGCCTAAATAGCAATGCGCCATTCCTTGTCTCTTTCCTTTTCAAAATAGGACTATGGAATCATTTTTAACCAAGAGCATGTAAAATAATAGCTTTTTTTTTTTAACCAAGATAGTTTGCATTTGAATGTGCTTCAACATCAGCTTTCATGCCCACATCAATGAGTTTTCCATTTCTCTTCCATCAGATATTCCTGGATAAGTTTTTTATCCTTGATTTATGGCTAAGGTTTCTATTGCTATACAAGTTAAACAAACTGCTGATGCTCCAGCTTTTAAAGAAATATTTTTAAAATAATCGTCATTTTTATAAACTGTCATCTCTTTCCAATATGACTACTGAACTACACCACACCTTCCATAAACAATACATCTTTCTGAATGACAATTTTTTCCAATGAATATTATGTACATGCTAATGAAGTATTTGTTGTTGTTTTTATTAAATGTCTAACTAACCAACAAATGAAACAGAGTTGCTTAAGTGGAAGCTTATTTTGCCCTAAGGAGAGAAATTTTGGAACAAACATTCCCAGCAGGGGGTTTGTTAAAATACCAGTTGTATTATAGGGATTTCCACTGAATAGAAAACACTAGTCAGAGACTCAAAAACCACAATTGCAGTTGGCATCAAGTCAACATCTGGTCTTGAAATGTAGAGATGCTCATTGTTATGTGTGAAATTTCAGTCACAACAATCTTCAGACTGAACATCATTTACAGATCTGGGTGCCTCCCGTTTTTGTTATTCTTCTCAATGAATGAGAGTGAAGACATCTAATATGGTGTCATGCCTAGAGCACTTGTTGGAAAATATATAATCTGAGTTTGGCTTTCCTGTACCCAAGACTACATCATCTTACGTGATGTCCTTTTCTGCCCTCAACTCAGAGGTCATCATCCTATCATTAATGCATAATAGAATCAAAAGAGAAAAAAAATAAAAATTGAGACATTCAAGTTATAGTTTTAGTTTTCCAACTTTGTGACTTAATGCATATTAAATTTAATATGAGCCTAATGTGAAGATTAAATGAAAAAAAAAAAAACTATATCCAGGGTGCAGTAGAGTGACTAGGTAGCTGTTTAATAATTCAATATGTATTAGTGTTGACCATATTCTATAGCCTTTCTTGCAGCACTGTGTGGCCATATGACTAAGTTCTGGACCATGGAGTGCAGTCAGAAGTAATGTGGAATATTTATAGATTGTGCTTTTAAAGTGAAAGAACCTGCCATTTATTGTCCCACCCTCTATCCTATTTCTTAGAATGTGAACATGATAGCAAGTAATCTTAGACCATATAGATAAAGGCAATATTTTAACAATGAAAGATCAGTAAGATTAATTTTTGGAGCATATTTATTATAGCAGCCTGAAGCCATTCAAGACAGAAAAATAAATTTCAAAACTTTCTTATATCCCTACTAGTTTAGGTATGTTACATGCTACTAAATCTATGTTGTATTTAATAAATATAAAATTCAGGATATAAAATATTTGAGTTGGAATATATGGAATATATAAAATATATAAAAATATAAAACATTTATAAAATATTATTTTATATGAACCTACCTATTTATTTACATTAAATATAATGTACAAACATATATTGAAATAGACTATTTTGTTTAGTTTGCATTTGACACTAAATAAATTTTTGTGTGTTCTTAATACATAGTTTGTTATTATTGTTTAATCTCTCCCTCACTCTTTTAGAGATGATATTCTTGATTTCCCAATCAACTTCTTGCACAGAGCCTGTTTCCTCAGTAATCTGAGTTAAGACATCTGGCTCAGACAATGGTGGCATAATGTTTCTGGCCTATGGTGGCAGACATTTTTGGGATTTTTGTATTCATCTATTAATTCTATGTTGAATGTGCATGTGAAGGGTACAGAGTCAATGAGATATTTCTTATTTATTACCTTACAATAAATAAGTGTGTGATTTATGCTCACCTTAGTCCTTACTCCTGTAGTGCTGTGGTGAAAGCCAGGTGGAAAATTGTACTATGTGAATAGCTGGAAAGTCCATTGGCAAAGAACAGAGAAAAATGGATTCTCTCCTTAAATACTGGAGAGAGAGACCATTGCTTTCCCCTTCCCTCCTGAAAAGAGAGGAGAGAACCTTAGCTCCATGGAGAAGGGATGGAAAGGATTCTGTTTTCTCTATTTAGCCTTTTGGACTGTATGCACATCTCTACAGAGGCCACATCAGCCTCATGCATCACCCTGGCTTTTTATGGCCTGACGATGTCTCCAAGGTCCTGAGCCACATTTTCTCTTGCATTGTAAGCACGTTAACTCCAGAGTTCAGTAAAACTCTCTGGAGTTCTTTGACCATATATTCAATTGGAAATGAACTCTGCAGCCCTTGCTCTCATTCCAAAATGCCAAGTTTTCCAAAAATTATTCAGAAAGTCCAGAGAGTGCATAAATACAGAAACATTTCCTCGACATCCCATGGCACCACAGTTGCTGGTGGGAAGCATGGGTGTTTTTGTGAGAGATGCCTTTGTGATGTGGTTGGACTGTGAAGTTATAGACTTTGCCTTTCTGAGGATCCTGGGGAGTCTCTGAACTGTGTGTTGGATGTTATGATATATTTCTTTTTTTCTGGATAAACTAGATAAAGTAGATGATTTTGTGTTTGGAACTAAGGTTCTCAGCTGAAAAAGATACAACTTATATCATCTTGTAAAACATGCAAATAAAGCCATTTGTTGTGTAAGGAAACTTACTCTTTTGGAAAGCTATGAAAGAAGCATGGGATAACAAATGTCAAATTCAAGATTATCTGTTGGTGACATTGGATGTTGTCCATGAGGGAGAATTTTTATTGATAACAAGTAAACAAGAGGTATAACCATAATGGTAATATTTTAGTAATTGTGAGAGTAAATGGTACATGAATAGTCACTATTTTATCATCTATATATTTCTTTACATTTAGATAAATGAATATAGATATGATGTTGCAAAATAAACTTAAAAATGTGTGCAGAAAATCAGTACAAAATTTAAGCATATACAATAAAGTGGCTCTCAAATGTGTGACTTAAATAGAAAAATGTTTTATTCCACTTTTAACATATCCGTCCTTAGTGAAACAATCTAGAGTGTTGAGGAATTTCAGCTCCATATAGGCACTCAGGGACCCAACTCTCTCTGCTTATTACTCTGCCTTTTGCCAGGATGCTGTCCTCACACATTCAAACCACTGGATCCCATACGTGTGTGTCCCAGCTCACAGGACAGGAGAATAGATCATGAACACACAATGCTAAAACAAGACTAAGAACATGTCTCACAACTCCTCTGTTTTTGCTGTCTGCACATATCAGGGCCAGGGTACAAGAAAGCCGGGGCGGGGGCAGGGGGGGGTGTGATTTTCAGCAGGATAATATGTCCAGCAACATTTTCTTCTTGGAGAAGAAAAGGGGGATGGGTTTGGATGAGTATGAGCAGTCTTTTCCAAAGAGACTTTAATAACCACTTTGTAAAAGAGTGATTTAATGGGATATAAATACTTGAGTACAATTCCCCCTTCCCCACTGACAAATCTACAGTCATTGGTCACCATTACTCTTACATTAGAGGTAAAATTCCACATCTTAGAATAATTCTAGAGAATATGCCTTGTCTAACTCTTGGCAGGTTCAAGGACTTTGTATAAGTAACAACCTATGTAAGATTTAAAAGGAGCACAATTAAGAGCTTTCATAGCTCTCTTAATTTGATTTCTAACCACCATTTATTAACACCCAATATGTGGAAATTTAATTATTTGCTATATAAATGTTTCTCTCTTCTGTTTAGTTTTAAATTACCCTTTCATCTGTGTGTTCTCACTTTTCTTTTCATAACATAGAATGAACATGTTGGCCTTCTCCAAATTAGGAAAAGGTTATCTTGGTAGCAATGTTTTTAAACTGTTTTCTCCAACTGACTAATCCTGATTCCTAATCAGTTTAAAATTAAAAACATTGATTTTCCTGATATAGAACTTCAACTGCTTTATAAATTAGTTTGTATCTTCAGCAATGATTTTGTTTCATTTTTTGTTTGCTTTTGGTTGAATATTGAATAAAGCAGCTTTTAGATAGAAAAATGTGGCTGTTTCCTAGTCTACTCTCCTCTGCTATAAATGAACCAGATGTAAGTAGGACTAAGCATCAGTGGCACTCCACCTTGCCACCTGTCCTCCTTGTTACTTGTAAGGTTTCAGTAAGTTTGGGACTTAAGGTGGAGTCACAATTGTGGAACTGAAATAACACAGACCTACTGTTATAGTGTATTTATGTCTTAAAAGAAAAACTTTAGAATTAAGAGATTTTAATTGAGTAACTAACAATTTGTGAATCTTACTAGTGAGGGCAGGTAGCATTTTTATGGATGGATGATGTGAGTGAGGTACATAAATAGCTTGAATGTTTTCATATTGGTGTTTACCTTATTTGAACATGGTCGGACCAGTTGGCAGACTCCGATAGGCTAAAGCTTGGCTGCTGTGGTTGGCTAGATTCAGCTCATTGTTACAAAAGTGTTCTCCTAAACTGTGCTTTCTACTAGTTTATGTACTGAGTTAGGTTGCAATTCCTTACAAAAGAACTGAACGTAGAGTAGAGAGTCATCCTCAAGCCAAATTTTGTTTAATTTAACACAGACTTGATTTAAAACTCTCCACGTTAAGATGCCTTGACAAATCACTACAGTTTTACTTTTCCTTTTGTCTTTGTATCCTTTCCTCTAATAGACTGTATCCATTAGCTTCTTTTGAATATTAAAGTTAAAATATGGATAAATTTAGATTTTTAAAAATCATCTGTTTTTAATAGTGCTTTAAAATTGTTGCATATGACATGCAATCCTTGACCTGATAATTAATAGATTAAGTAGAATTTTCACAGGCAGACCTCTAAACTATACTCAAGTTTTGTTATTAATGTATGAAACTTCTTTACACAACTGTTCCAGTGGTTGGTATGAGAATATAAAACGATGAATTTTTTTCTTGAAACACTGACATTTTGTTTTAGTAAAATCGTGTGTGGGGTATACTTATAATGTTGTCCGGTAAGCACAGCCCTTAACTGATTTTTTAATCAGATTTATGAAAATACTGAATTATTTTTTCTTTGAATTTAAAACAATTTTTTTAATTATTTATTTGAGAGAGAGAGAGTGCTCCCATCTAGTGGTTCACTCCACATTCCTGCAATTGTTAGGACCAGGCTATGCTGGGCTGGCCAAAGCCTGGACCTGAGAACTCAATCCAGGTCTCCCATGCGGATGGAAGGAAGCCAATTACTTGGGCCCTCACCATTGCATCCCAAGCTATATATTAGCACAGACTGGAGTCAGGAGCTCTAGCTAGCTCTACAGGGTGGAATATAGCCATCCTAGCTGGTGTTATCACAGCTAGGCTAAACGTTTGCCCACTCCTTTTCATTCATTTTTTTTCCTACTAAAAGTTCTATTCTATGTATTTACAATGTGTTTATGTTATAAATAATTGAAATGTTTATTCTTAAAATGCACAAGTGTAATTTGCCCAGACTTAAATTATAAAGCTGAAGACATCTTAGATTAGATATAGTCCAACTCCATTATTTTACAAGTAATGAAGCTGGAAAAAAATGATGTTGGTTAGCTCTGGGAAATATTGCTTAGGACAGGAATACCACACATTTACCATCCCTTCTCTCCACCCTGACACACACATCTTTCCATACCTGTGTAAGGTGACAACTGCTAATAAATATTTTTCATGCTGAATCCAGATATGTCTCGTAATTCATTCTCAACAAAGTCCCAAACAGACCGAGTTATTTGGAGTTGATTCCTAAGTTGAAACTATTTTCTAGAGCTAATCTAGTTCATTGTTTGTTTTTTTAAATATTTATTATTTATTTATTAGAATTGCTTCAAATTAGAATTACAGAGAAAGAGGGAAAGGGTAAGAGAGAATAAAGGTGGTGGGAAGATATCTTCCTTCCACTGGTTAACTTCCCAAATGGCTGCAATGGCCAGGGCTAAGACAGACCAAAGCCAGGATCCATATGCATCTCACACATGGATGGCAGGGGCTCAAATACTTGGACCATCCTCTGCTGCTTTCCCAGGCATACTGCAGAGAGTTGTATCAGAAGTGGAGAAGTCGGGACTAGAATGGGCACCATATGGGATGCTGGCAGTGCAAGGTGGCTTATTCTGTTGTGCCACAATGCTGGACCCTGTTTCTTGAATTTAAATTCAGTATTTTAAAATTCACTACACTGTATTTTTCACTGTTATACAAATGATGTAGGTATTTTGTTTCAGTCCAGGCTATAAAAATATTATGTGCAAATCAAACAACTTCTGTAGTGTGTATGTAGCCCACTGTTCATATTTTTCAATGCATAACTGTTTCATTGAAAATAAGTTTTATTTCTCAAATAGTTTTCCCTGATCGGGGGTAACTTTATTAAGAGTACCTAAAATGTAATGTATTGGAGTGAAATGGACATTTTGAGATTCGATTATTGTTTACAGCCCTTGATTGTTCTGTTGAGGAACAGTGTTTTTCTTCTTACTATTTGTTGAACTCTTTACTTAGTGTAGGGTTAACCTTATGATATGAAATGTACTGAAAAAAAAGATCTATGCAAAAATTAAGAGTGGGAATAGGAGAAGGAGGAGTAAAGGTGGGAGATTGGGCAGGATGGAGGGTAAGGTGGGAAGTATCACTTTGTTCCTAAATCTGTATATATGAAATACATGAAACTTGTATAACTTAAATTAAGAAAACTGAAAGTCGTAAATCTCAGAATTATGCATCATACGTTTTATAGATGAATTATGTATCACTTGAATTATTTTAGTTTTGAATTATCATTCTCTTCTTGAATTATTCTAGCAATGTATCTTTTCTATTCTTAAAGATCTTTTTATTTATTTGTCAGGCATAGGGGAAAAGAAAGAGACAGGCAGAACATCCACTGATTCATTCCCGATGTGGCCACAATGGCCAAGGCTGGTCCTGGTCAAGCCAGGAGCCCAGAATAAGATCTGTATCTCCCAAAGAGTGGCAGGGGCCAATTTCTTGATTTACCTTCCCCTGATCTCCCAGGCACATCAGCAGGGAGCTGAACTGGAAGCACAGCAGCTGGGACTTGCACTGAAACTCTGATATGGGATGCCGTTGTTACAAGCGGCAGTATAACCTGTTGTGTCAGCACACTGGCCCCTTAAATAAGTGGATATCTTAAAACCTGTAACTTTCATATAAAATGTACTTATATGGGCATGAAACATTGATGACTAAAATATACACACACTTAAATGCTATACAAAACTATTCCTGGACTGAAAAAAAATCTTAATATCTTCTATTTTCAAAATGTCTTGCAAAATTTTAGTGTTTTTCAAAATGTGCTAGTAGCCACACTATAATAGGTAAAGTAGTGACTATTAAATCAGAAAAATATAACAGACAAAACTGAAACCATAGGAAATTGGGCCTCATTTTACATCAAAATCCACACATTAGATTCTGAAAAGAAACCTTGCCACATGTAAGGGCAAAATTTAGATCTTGTGGTTATGTCTGTGTGGAGTCCAAGGGGTGAACAAAGGAGGGGTTAGAATGGTTTAGAGTTCCACCATTGTTCTCTGCTGTGCTTATGGTACACTTTCTAAATAGTTTGGGTTAAACGCCAAGAAGATTGACCACACAGAAAAACAAGCTTTAATCTCATTTCAACTTTACAAGTCAGTTTCTCCATTTCTTGTAATAATAATACACATTTAAAATAAGGAAAGTGGTTTTTGAAATTTCCATGTTCTCATCAGCCAGGAAGGAATGCCAGGCTAATTGTAGAGCCTTCTTGGTCAGGGTGACTGCTGCCTCCTGGTGCCCTGAGTTAGAAGGGAGCTTGAAACGAATGAAAACTTCATCAGATTGTTGGTAATCTTTATGTATTAGTAATCATGCTGATGAATGATGCAAGATTAATTAAAGGCCAGCACTGCAGCTCAATAGGCTAATCCTCTGCCCGGGTTCTAGTCCTGGTCAGGGCACCGGATTCTGTCCTGGCTGCTCCTCTTCCAGTCCAGCTCTCTGCTGTGGCCTGGGAAGGCAGTGGAAGATGGCCCAGGTCCTTGGGCCCTGCACCTGCATGGGAGACCAGGAGAAGCACCCGGCTCCTGGCCTCGGATCAGCACAGTGTGCCGGCTGCAGCGGCCATTAGGGGGTGAACCAACGGAAAGGAAGACCTTTCTCTCTGTCTCTCTCTCTCACTGCCCACTCTGCCTGTCAAAAAAAAAAAAAAGATTAATTAAAAATCATCATAAATAATTATTCCGGTTTATAGCTTCCTATCATGCTAAAACATTGATTTCTAAATGTTATATTACAGTTCTCCTTGGATCCAAATAGCTCTGTCTTTTCACTTAGTTGATCTGTGGTATCTAATATAACTAAGTTTCCAAGAACTTAAAAAGTCTAGAGTTTTGTGCTTTCCTTCCGTATTCCGCAGTGCTGTCCTCTTCCAGAGGAGAAAGGAGTGGCAATATGGATAACTGTACTTTCTTGCTTTGTTTTGCTTCCTTATATTGAGTTCTTTGTAGGACCATAAAAACATTTCAAAGGAAGTTAGGCATATATTCTGTCTAATCTTATCAAATCAATCCTTTATTTTCCACCTCTGGAAAGATGGCCCCTTGCATTTTTCATAGTATTCTCTCAAAATTATAGGAACCAGTATCATGCCATAGCAGATAAAACTGCTGCCTGTGACGCCAGCATCCCACATTTGCATTGGTTCGTGTCTCTGCTACTCAGCTTTCATCCAGCTTCCTGCTTATGTGCCTTGGAAAGGCAGAGGAAGATGGCTCAAGTACTTGGGCCCTGCCACTCGCGTGGAAGACCCAGAGGAAGCTCCCACCTCCTGGCTTTCACCTGGCAGTTGCAGCAGTCTGGAAAGTGAACCAGCAGATTGAAGATCACTTTCTCTATATCTACCCCCCTCTCTCTCTGTAACTCTGACTTTCAAAATAAATAAATAAGTTTTTTAAAAAAATGTTTATTATTATTCCATCCTCCTCCACTTTCAGCTCAACATCGTTTATAATTTCCTCATGATTTCAGATGTGCATGCTATATCCCTACATTTAATTTAAGGATTTTTTGAAAGAAAAATTAATGTTAACAAATTTAACTCAATTTTTCCCTTAACATAAAGTTATTAAGCAAATAGCATTTTGGTATCTTTTGAAAGACTTATTGTATTTATAGAATTTTGTTTATAATGCATGTTTGTATTATTTTATACCTGAATTATGATTTGAGAACCTTACACAGATAGACTAGAATTTTTTTTTGGTAAATTTGTAGAAGAGTTTTTGAAATCCACCTAGTTTGCCATCATTGTTAGTAAAAATGTGATTTACTAAATTATCTCCTTAGTAATGGAGTTCTTTAGTCATTTTTCCATAGTGCAAATAGGACTGTGACTTACTTATGCCTCATTATTGCTCTTTCCCAAGCATTGAATTCTTGAGAGACAGACTGTGAATGGTTCAGTTTGGTTCAGGAAATTATTGTGAATGAATTACAGTGTGGCTAGGGTGTCAGAGCTCTTAGCCCAAAAATGGTTCCTAAACTCCCACACCTGTATTTTTGAGGTCATTTCAAGAAAAGAATGTATTAGTGTACATTAAACACCACCTCTCATTCTAGTTAACAATTGCAATGTTAAAAGTTTAATGGCTTAAAACAATATCCAATGAGAATGGCAATCACTATGGGTCTGGAATCTGTATATGGCTTTGCTAGGTTCCCTTCTTCAGATTCTCTCTTGATGCAGTTAAGGTGTTGGCCAGTTCTGGGGTCTCATCTAAAGGTTCAACTGGGGAGAGATCTACTTATAGGTGGAAAAACTGGTAGAATTCGGTTTCTCAAGGGATATTGGATTGAAGGTCGCATTTCCTAGACAGATGTTGCTTGTATACCCTGACAAGTGGATCTCTCGAACATTGTTGCATCAAAGCATATAAGCCAGGAAGGCAACAAAGTTAGCTGTGAGATACAAATCATTATTTAACCTAATCAAAAATTTTTCTTACACTTGACACATTTTGTTGGCTAAAAACAAGTCACGATTTCTGTCCACACTTGAAGAGAGAGGGTTACATAAGAGTGTGAATACCAAGAGACAGGGGTCATTGGAGTGTGGAATGCACCACATACCACCTAAGTACTGTTCTCAATCAAAAAGGCTCCTAAGTTAGTCTGGGAAGTATTGAATAGTAGGCACTTTGTTAAATATTGTGAATGTTAAAAATAATAAAGTTATCCTGTTATTACCCTTATTCGAATTTGTACATGGATTTTCAACAATCTTAAAATTATGTAGAAATAATCTCTTAGACTATGGATTCCTCTGCTTAAAACCTTTTGATTGCTTCATGTTGTTCTAAGATCTGATTTTTAAAGCCATGGCTCAGTCCTTTCCTACTTTGACATTACATCTGTGTTCACTCTAATTTTCCACTATATTGTACCCATCTTGGTTTCTGTCCTATCTTAGGACTTGTGTATGTTTGAAAATATTTTTTAAAAACTCTTAAAATGATGTCATTATATTCCTACTACTTAAACCACAGCACCCAAAAAATGTCTATCTTTATATCACATAATTATATATTGTAACCTCTAAGATAAACTGGTTGTCAAAATATACCCTTTGGTAATGAACTGCATTGAGTCGTTTTATAGGACTGTTGGTTATGTGTTGGTTGATGGTTGAATGTGGCCTTCCAAAGATGAATGCTTTGATTTAAAGGAGTAACTCAGCTAGACCTCAGCGTCCTTAGAACACTTGAATAAATTGCAATAATCCTTCTAGTTTATGTGTACCAATTACATTCATCTTTTGTGTAGGGTTTTTGTTCTGCTTTGCTTCATTTTTTCCTCATCATATAAAGTTTTCTAACTGAGAAACCACAGCAGAAACTTCCTTAGTTCCAAGGGAAGCTTCTCTTTGATAATTATTTTAGCTCATCTTACATACACTTCAGTGTGTAACTCATCAGAATCCTATGTTTTTTTTCTTTGCCAAAAGACATGTTCGGAGTCACAACCACACTCAAAATTATTTTAACTATAAAGCCTATACTCTTTCTTTATGTGGAGTTTACATATCTCCACACAAAGTAGTTACCCTTACCTTAGAGTTCACCCAAATCAATAGGAAATTCCTGCATTATAAAAACCCCTTTCTGTTCTAGTTTAGGATCCATTGAACTAGGACTATGATCTGTCTAAAATTCTCAAAAATTCTAGTGACACATGCTATTTTCTTCATGTGTTTTCTCTATTTTTAATATTTCTTTGATATGAATATGATTCAAGAATTTGGGGAGAGTAAGAACATAGAAGATTATCTTTCTCCTGCTCTTTCTCTTCTCTTGTCTCCTTTTATTCCTTCAGTGTTCCCCTCCATCATCTATTATACGTGCAATAGTTTGTAACTTCTGTATTCAAGGTAGAATGCATTCACACTCAACAAAAGCAAAACCAGACCCTTAGGTTCTATCGTAAAGTTTATGAGGGAGTTGGCAAATTATGTATATGCTTCTAGCCCTTCTTTCTTTCTATATAAGTGTCTGTGTTACTTGGGAATATTTTATAGTTGTCTCCTGCTATAGAAGAGGAAAAGAGAAAAGGAAAAGGAATGACAAAGAAGAATGATTTCATAATTAGCCTGAGGATATAGCTCTCCTAATGTGAATTACATAGGGAGCAGTGTTTTTAATCAAGTGAAAACTGAGTTAGAATTGGATTTAGCTACACGTTTTAGGTCTCTGAGGGACTTTGAGTTTTACTTATGTTATTTAAATATGATCACTTTCTTGGTGAGCCACGTTGAGGCCAAAAGAACAAAGCTCTCCTGGCTCTCCTGAAAGTGTTGAGATTTATTTCTCAGGGGTGGCCTGAGTGCTGACTCATTCCAACAAATCATCCTGTTTTCATTTAGAGATTAATATGTTACCATATAACACCTAAAGAAAACTGGTAGAATTAGTAATGATATATTTGGAGAACCATCTAGCCATAAAATAAATTAAAAACATAGGGCCTTATTTTTCATTTGGATATAAGAAAATTGTTTGAGATAACCTAAAGGAATAATTTTGAAACCTTGGCCAGGGTGTTGCAGAATTAAGGTAATCTCTCTTTTGCATATAGATTTATAACAAACCACCAAAGAGTTACCTTCTATTTTCACTGTTTGGATTTATTTGTATCAATCTTATTCCTTTTAAATGTGATGTGTTCACTCATCTTCCCAATTAATTAAATGAATATTTATTGTGTGAAAAATACGTGGTACATGCTCAGGATCAAAAGAGAAATTGGTTGTGGTCTCTTGAGTCAAGGTACAGGCCACCGGGACTGTAAATCTGAGAAGATGGCTCCCCCTTTTCATCCCTCCTTCTCACCACAGTAGGCATAAAGGGCAATAATCATAAAGCAATATTTAGTGTTATTTTGCACAATAAAGCTTATAATCATGTTATTTTTATTTTATCAAAATCATCCAATTTTGTATATCTATATTTGGCCCAGATACCTTCCATTGGCAAATCTATCTCTATATCACCTAAGTTTCTGTTATTTCCGGCTTCTTCAAAAACAGATTTGACCAACGAGAAGCCTGGGAAATCAGATGCAGGAGAGTATATTCCATTATTGATTCCTTTTTCCTTGGGGATCACCCTAAGATGGTGGTGTCTTTCCACCTGGGGTCGCTGCTCTTCTCCAGGAAGATTTCCCTAAGTGACTCTGATTCTAGATGCCATTAGCTGCTCTTGGTCTGGTAAAGCTATATTGTTACTCAGACTGCTGTAGTATGCCTTGTGTTTTTCTACTTTCCACGTAGTTTATTTGTAAATAAATGTTCCTGATTTTTTTTCCATTTTGAGTTTTGAACCCTGATCGTGACAGTATTCATTAATTTATTATATTTTATTCATTTATTTACTTATTGCCTTTGTCCTAAAAAGACCTTAAAATTTATTGAAAATACTTTCCTTATTTTTAAATATAGAATTATAATTTTCAAACTATGGAGAGTCTAACTGAACATTTAAAAATCTCTCCCATGAAAATTATCATCATTTATTAAATCAATAAAAAGTTTACCACCAAATTACAGATTAAAATGAGATGGATGAAACTGTACCCTAAATATAGATAATTTTCTCCTTGTCCTTTTTGGTGTTTTATGTTCTTGATTTATTTTCTTTTCTATTCTTCCAAGCATAAATGAATTAATAATTATTTTGTTTCTCATTTCAAATGTTATTATGGTCTTCTCTGACTTTCAATGGAGCATATATAGTCTCACAATCTAAAATTTGGCAGGGTCCCCTAAAAGAAACAAAAGCAACATTGCTTGACCAACAGGTGTTTTGTGATTCTCATGGGATCAATCAAATGATTGAGTTAAATGTTCAAATGAATTTAGCAAAGTTGTTTCAGTCTAAAGAACATTTCTGTAAGGATAACTAAGCTAAACTAATATTTCTGAAAATGAAATAGAAGTCATGGTGGGTTAAGTAACTAATTATCATGTATTAAAATGTTTAATAAGTCATTTATAGTTATTCTTTGTATTTTGATATATTGTGAACAGATCAGAATTGGTACATTTTGATTTTCTCAAATTATGATTTTTTAATTCTATAAACATTTATTACTTCTAACTAAGATGTCTCCTGGCCCCCACAGCTATAAAACAAATTAGGTATAGAATGAACATTCTTCAACACAATCAAGGCAATTTATGACAAACTGAGGGCCAGTGTGTTATTGAATGGGGAAAACTTAGAAGCACTCACACTGGGCTACAGAAACAGACAAGGATGCTCACTTTCACCGTTTCTAGTCAATATAGTCCTGGAAGTTTTAGCCTGATCCATTAGACATGAAAAAGAAATCAAAGGGATGCAAATTGGGAAGGAAGAAGTCAAATAATCCCTATTCTCAGATAAAATGATTCTACATGCAGGGGATCCAAAAGACTCCATCAAGAGACTATGGGAACTCATAAAAGAATTTGGTAAAGTAGCAGCATATAAAATCAACACACAAAAATCAATAGCTTTTGTATACACAGACAGTACCAAGGTTGAGAAAGAACTCCTAAGATTAGTCCCATTCACAATAACTACAAAAAAAATCAAATATATTGGTATAAATTTAACAAAGATGTTAAAGATCTTTTTTTTTTTTTTTGACATGCAGAGTGGACAGTGAGAGAGAGACAGAGAGAAAGGTCTTCCTTTGCCGTTGGTTCACCTTCCAATGGCCACTGCGGCCAGCGCGCTGCGGCCGGTGCACTGCGCTGATCTGATGGCAGGAGCCAGGTACTTATCCTGGTCTCCCATGGGGTGCAGGGCCCAAGGACTTGGGCCATCCTCCACTGCACTCCCTGGCCACAGCAGAGAGCTGGCCTGGAACAGGGGCTTATGACAAGAACTACAAATATTAAAGAAAGAAATAGAAGGAGATACAAAAAAATGGAAAAATCTTCCATGATCATGGATTGGAAGAATAAATATCATCAAAAAGTGCATACTACTGAAAGCAATCTACAGATTCAATGTAATACCAATCAAAATAACAGGGCCAGTCTTCTAATATAGAAACATAGGAGGCCCCAAAGAGCTAAAGCAATCTTATACAACAAAAACAAAGCTGGAGGAATCACAATACCAGATTTCAAGACATACTACAGTGCAGTCATAATTGAAACAGCCTGGTACTAGTTCAAATACAGATGGATAGACCAATGGAACAGAATAGAAATGCCAGAAATCAATCCAACCATCTACAACCAACTCATCTTCGACAAAGGAGCCAAAATCAATTATTGGAGCAATGACAGTCTCTTCAACCAATGGTTCTGGTAAAACTGGATCTGGTAAAACATGTATAAGAAAGAATCAAGACTCCTACTTACACCTTACACAAAAATCCACTCAAAATGGATCAAAGATCTAAATCTATGACACGATCTAATCAAATTATCAGAGAACATTGGGGAAAATCTGTAAGACATTGGAATAGGCAAAGAGTTCTTGGAAAAGACCCCAGAGCCACAGGCAATCAAAACCAAAATCTACAAGTTGGATTAGATCAAATTGAGAAGCTTCTGTACTGCAGAAGAAACACTCAGCAAAGTGAAGAGGCAGCTGACAGAATGTGAGAAATTATTTTCAAACTTTCCAACTGATAAAGGATTAATATCCAGAATATATAAAGAAATCAGGAAGCTCAACAACAACAAAACAAGCAACCCACTTAAGAAATGGGCAAAGGACCTAAAAAGGCACTTTTCAGAAGAGGAAATCCATGTGGCCAACAGACACATGAAAAAATGTTCAGGCTCACTAGCTGTCAAAGAAATGCAAATCAAAACCATAATGAAGTTTCACCTCAGACATTAGAATGGCTATCATACAGGAATCAACAAAAATACAAATGCTTGTAAGAATGCAGGGGTGGGGAGCAGGTACCCTAACCCACTGTTGGTGGGAATGTAAACTGGTAAAGCCACAATGGAAGAGAATGTGGAGATACCTCAGGAATCTAAATATACACTTATCATATGACCCAGTCATCCCATTCTTGGGAATCTACCCAAAGGAATTGAAATCAGCATATAAAGGAGCTATCTGTACACCCATGTTTATTATCTTAATTCACAATAGCTAAGACATGGAATCATGAAATAAGCTGGCCCATTACATTGTACATCAACAGTCAGGACAAGGGCTGATCAAGTCACTGTTTCTCATAGTGTTCATTTCACTTCAACAGGTTTCTCCTTTGGTGCTCAGCTAGTTGTTGCCGATCAGGGAGAACATATGATATTTGTCCCTTTGGGACTGGCTTCATTCACTCAGCATAATGTTTTCCAGATTCCTCCATTTTGTTGCAAATGACTGTTGATGTACAATGTAATACTTTATCCATTTAGTATTATTTTTTATTCTAGTACTATTGGTTGAACTCTATAATTAACACACAATTATTCTTAGGTGTTGAAATTTAACTGAAAAGTGATCCCTGTAAATATAAGAGTGGGAATAAGAGAGGGAGGAGATGTACGATTTGGGACATGCTCAATTGGACTTGCCCCAAATGGTGGAGTTAGAAATGTGCCAGGGGATTCCAATACAATCCCATCAAGGTTGCATGTACCAATGCCATCTCACTAGTCCAAGTGATCAACTTCAGTTCACAATTGATCACACTGATAGGTCTAAGAGTCAAAGGGATCACACAAACAAGACTAGTGTCTGCTAATACTAACTGATAGAATAAAAACTTGCCAGATGCTCACCAGCGAGAGTCCAGCATAGTAAAGACACGATCGCTGCTTACTCGGTTCTCATGGAACTTTATTCATCCAGCTGCAAGGCGAAAGAAAAGAAGCCAAGCCCTTGCCTCTACACAATACTATCCCCATTATATACCCAAGGTTCCCCTAGCAGGACGCTCCCAGCCAATGGCAAGTCTGTTTACATGCAGTCCATGCAGGCACAGTCCAATCAAGTTGAAGGGCACATAGTGCCTTAGTTCAAAAGTTCATCTTGCTCCATCGGGGTTCTTTGTGTGTCTTCAGGACATCCTGTGGTTAGCACTTCCTTGACTTGTTTTGCTCAGCAGCCAGCACTTCCTTAACTTGTTTTGCACAAGTTGTTACAACAGGCCATGCAAACAGCAAAGTGAGGAAGTTCCCATAGGTGGCCAGCCTGCGGTTCCCCACAGCTAATACTAACTGATAGAATAAAAAAGGGAGAGAACGATCCAACATGGGAAGCGGGATACACAGCAGGCTCATAGAATGCATAGAATGGCAGATATCCTAAATAGCACTCTGGTCTCAGAATCAGCCCTTAAGGCATGCGGATCTGGCTGAAAAGCCCATGAGAGTATTTCAGGCATGGAAAGCCAAGACACTCTGGGGGAAAAAAAACACCTAAATGAAAGATCTCTGTGAGTGAGATCCCAGTGGAAAGAATGGGGCCATCAAAGAAGGAGGTACCTTTCTCTGAAGGGAGGAGAGAACTTCCACTTTGACTATGACACTGTCTGAATAAGATTGAAGTTGACGAACACAAAAGGCTTCCATAGCCTTGGCAACTCATGACTAGAGCCTAGGGAGATTTCTGACGCCATAAACAAGAGTGTCAAATTGTTAAGTCAACAACAGGAGTCACTGTGTACTTACTCCTCATGTGGGATGTGTCCTTAATGTGTTGTCCAATGTGAAGTAATGCTATAACCAGTACTGAAACAGTATTTTACACTTTGTGTTTCTGTGTGGGTGCAAACTGATTAAATCTTTACTTAATATATACTAAATCGATCTTCTGTATATCAAGAGAATTGAAAATGAATCTTGATGTGAATGGAATGGGAGAGGGAGCGGGAGATGGGAGGGGTGCGAGTGGAAGGGAAGTTATGGGGGGGGAAGCCATTGTAATCCATAAACTGTACTTTGGAAATTTATATTTACTAAATAAAAGTTAAAAAAAAAAAAAGAAAGAAGCTGGTCCCAAAGGGACAATTACCATATGTTCTCCCTGACCTATGATAACTAATAGAGCATCTAAAAGGCAATATGTGGAAGTGAAACTGATACTTTGAGAAGTAACCACTTTGAACAGCTCTTGTCCTGACTGTTGAGAAACAGTTTGCCTTTTTTCTTTTCTTCCTACTTTTTCTGTTTTCTCATACTATCTTTTGAAATTTACTCAAAATGGAGATAATCATTTGTGTATAAAGTTAACTGAAAATAGATCTTATTAAAAAACAATACTGGAAATAAGAGAGGGAAAAGAAAGTAGGGTAGGAACATGGATGACAGGGTGGACACGGTGGGTAGAATCACCATGTTATTAAAGATGTAACTGTGAAATGTGTGAAGTTTGCAACTGCAAAACTGTATACTTCTTCATACATTCATACAGACCTATTTTGAAAGGTATAGCTTAAAAACTTGCTGTGGTACCCCAAGTCCCCTTAAACTGAGTGGAAAAAATACCATCTTGAATGTTAGAGTGAGCATAGGGATAGGATTGAGTGATAAAATGATCATATAGCTAAGATTAAATGTTAAAGTAATCATATAAATTGAACTAAATATTTGATAATAATTATAGAATAAAAAAAGAGTGAACACTCAACACGGGAAGCAGTCTATACAGTCACTTTAAATAACACTCTGCCATTAGAATCAGTCCTTAAGGCATTCTGGTCTGTCTGAAAAACCCTTAAAATCATGTCAGGCGTGGAAAGCCAAGACACTATGACAAAAAGTGTCCCTCATGAAGGACTTTTGTGAGACCCAAACAGAAAGAAGTGGTCATCAAATAAGGAGGTATTTTTCTCTGAAGGGAGGAGATGACTTCCACTTTGTTTATGGCCTTGTGTAAATAGGGAAAGAGTTTGTAGATTCAAAAAGCTTCCATAGCCTAGGCAGCTCATGTCAAGAGCCCTGGGTGATCACTGACATGATACATAAGTGTGCTAATTGTTAAATTAACAGGAATCACTGTGTGCTATCTTCCCATGCAGAACCTCTGTCCTCAAAGAATTGTATATTATGTCTAAGTGCTCACAAAAGGTGTATCATTCTTGAGTGCTTCTTTAAAGTTAATTAAGTTTCTAAAAAAAGTGAAGTTAACTTCAACTTGCAATGACTTTGAACAGCCCTTGTCTTGACTGTTGAAGAATAGTTTTTGTTTGTTTTATTTTTATTTTTTCCCCATGCAAATTTTTGAAGTCTGAACTTAGTATAGAGTTGGTCTTCTGTGTATAAAGTTAATTGAAAATGGATCTTACTGGAGAATGGGACTGGGAATGGAAAAGGAGGTGGAAGAGGGGTTGAAGAGTGGGTGGTAGGGTGAATATGGTGGGAAGAATCACTATATTCCTAAAGTTGTACTTATGAAATGCATGAAGTCTGTATTTCTTAAATAAAATGTTTCTTTGGGGAGAAAAATAAATAAAAAATTTAAAAATAAAAAATACAGCTTGGAATGATAAACACGTAATCTACAACTTTAAGATAATTCATTTAAAATATTGGAATAATATTTTGTTAGCATAGATAATGCATGAATTTATCCAAGATGCACTCATCTCATTATAGATAAACTGTATAATTTTATTTCTCCGTATTTACCCACATATTTCTCATGCCACATGTTACAGGGCATTTTTGTATCATGGCCTTTGTATCTTAAATGTTTGTGCTTTGATATTGGATGAGCTGGAGCAAGGGGATAATTCCTGGACACTATGCATGCATTGACGTGGTTAATTGTACATATGAATAACTGTGAACTGCATGAGCAAATGAGTTAAAAACAGAAAGTTCACAAAAAGATGGAATTTAAAAAATAAAAATGAAAAAGATTTTTTTTCTCAAAATAAGCTCCATTAAATTTCAGATACTGGGGACCAGCACTATGGTTTAGCAGGCTGAGCATTCCATATGGGTGCTGGTTCATGTCCCAGCTACTGCTCTTCCATTCAAGCTCTCTGCTATGGCCTGGGAAAGCTGAGAGGATGGGCCCACTGCTTGGCACCCTGCATCCACATGGGAGATCAGGAAGAAGCTCCTGTCTTCTGGCTTTGGATTGGCCCAACACTGGCCATTGCCACCCTTTGGGGAGTGAGCCAGTGGATGGAAGACCTTTCTCTCTGTCTCTCCCTTTCTCTGTCTGTAACTCTGCTTCTAAAATAGATAAATAGAATCTTCTGAAAAAGTTTCAGATACTTTTATAGAGATATGATACTAGTCATTTGCCCATCTCTGAAAAACTCAGGGTACTGTGAGTTTAACCATGTCAGTACAGTCTTTTGTTACTATTAGGTTTTACCTTATTAACTGAAGAAAAATGATTTCACTAAAGAAATTTTACAGATAGAAATCAAAATAACAAGGATCCAAGTCAAGGCTGTAAGGTGTAGTTTGAATGATTTCATTGAAATTCTGAAATGTTGTGCTTGTTTGATGGGAGGAATGAGCACAAACATTGTCATGGTAGAGAAAGACCCTATGGTCAAGTATTCCTGGATATTTTCTGTTAAGGTTTTCATTAGCTTTCTAAAAACTCTCTATTAATGAATAGATTTTATTGTTCTTTGGCCCTCCAGAAAAATCAATAAGCAAAATGCCTTAAATATCCCAACAAACTCTTGCCATGTTTTTGTTCTTTTTCCAGTCTGCTGTTGACTTGACTGGACCAATTTCACTTGTTGGTAACCATTGCTTTCATTGTGCTTTGTCTTAAGGATCATACTGGTAAAGTCGTGTTTTGTTTCTTGGTATAATCTTTGGAAGAAATGTTTCAGGATCATCACCCCACTTGTTGAAAATTTACATTAAAAGCTCTCCTGTGTCTGCAGCTGATGTTGGTACATTGCTTTGGGGCCCATCAGGCAGAAACTTTGCTGCATTATTTTTTTGTTTTTGGTCAGCATGGTAAAAGCTGAACCAATTGATATATCTATGGTACTGGCTATTTTTTCTGCTGTCCATCATTGATCCTTTTCAATAGAGGCACAAACAAGACTAATTTTTTCCTTATGACCTAATTTCAATGGTTTGTTGCTGGGTGCTTCATCTTCAATATCATCTCTTTCTATTAGTAAACTACTGATGTCTTTGCAGCATTGTCTCTATAAATTTTTTTCTCTTCTTCAAAGATTTTTTTTAAGCAAAACATCCTATCAGCTAATTGTTTGGTACTCTGCCTTTATTATATCTCATGGTTTCTTTTATTTTTTATTTATATAAAGATAATAAATTTCATGTATGTCATACAACTTTCCAGCCCCTTCTCTCCATTCTCCTCATCCTTCTTTTTTATTTTTTCTTTTAATTTTTGTGAGCATACTTTAAATTTACTTAATAATCAAAACTTAATCCTCCACCTAATAAAAAAATCTAACAAGTAGAAAGTAGAAAAGCTATTCTGCAGGAGTACAGACAAGGCATATAAAAAGTAATCAAATCTTAAGATTTCAATTTCACTAACATACATTTTTTTGTACTGTATATTAGTTTCCACAAATCAGAAAACATACATGATATTCATCTTTTTGGATCTGACTTATTTCACTAAGCATTTGGCTGGCGCCGCGGCTCACTAGGCTAATCTTCTGCCTTGCGGCACCGGCACACCGGGTTCTATTCCCGGTCAGGGCACTGGATTCTGTCCCGGTTACCCCTCTTCCAGGCCAGCTCTCTGCTGTGGCCAGGGAGTGCAGTGGAGGATGGCCCAAGTGCTTGGGCCCTGCACCCCATGGGAGACCAGGATAAGTACCTGGCTCCTGCCATTGGATCAGCGCAGTGCGCCGGCCGCAGCACGCAGGCCACTGCAGCCATTGGAGGATGAACCAACGGCAATGGAAGACCTTTCTCTCTGTCTCTCTCTTTGTCTACTCTGCCTGTGGAAAAAAAAATAATATTTCACTAAGCATAATAGTCTCCAGTTGCATCCATTTTGTTGCAAAAGACAGGATTTCATTCTTTTTATGGCTGAGTAGTATTCCATCATGTATATATGCCACAGTTTCTCTAACCAATCATCAAGCAGTGGCAGTTTCAGCATTCTTCTACCAAAGTTTCACCATAATCTTGATATTTGTCCTTGCTTTAATTTTCATAGATTTCATGTGATGAGGCCCTTTTCAAAAGGTGTCTTAATGACTCAAACTAGATCTTGTTCAAACATATTATAACAAGATAATCTAATTTTATTTTTGTGCAAAAAAAGAAATTAAATCCTTGCATTTATTCATAATATGGATTTCCATGACATTTTCAAGACCGCTGAGTATCCTACTAAATTAAGACTACAGGAATCTCCAACTGAAAACTTTCTTTACTATATCTCCCAAATGCCCATGATTTCACCAATACTATCCAATGTGAAGTGAAGTATGATGGAAAGGAGATCATTGTGTGAAGAAACAAGAATTTTACTAGGCTGTGATTAAATAATCAAAAACATACCACAATGTACATTGCTAGTGCTCCATCAAGGGCCTTGAAAGAGACCTACACAAAAGAAAGAAAGATCCTGAAGTTTAAGCTTTGCTAGTACTGTAGTATAAATATTTTAAGTATAAGACTTTGTAAATCAGAATGTGATATTTCCAAGTGCCAAATCCAGATTAACTTGAACTTCCCAGATTTTAAGTTCCTGAAAATCAACTTAGGGACAATTTAATTTGCTTTTTATAGTGTAAGGAATGACACTGGGGGATGCTCAGTAATCAATTACGTGATTATTTGTTTAATTTATTCTGTTTCTAGTTTTAAAGGGTTTATTTTTATAAAGCCAAACAGTTGCATGTTTCATTGTCCAGCATTGTCATGTTTGTAGAAGGGAAATTTATGAATTTTAATTGCCAGAGTAGATTATTTTTCAATTTTAATTACCATTTCTGCACTGTGATTTGGATTAGGCACTAGAAGAGCTTACTGGTCTTCTACCAAGTGGATTTCATAACATCAAGCAATTCATGTCAGCTGGGTATTTCTATTTCTAGCTTTTGGGTTAAATTGTTGCAAGTTCCTGTTAGAGTGTTTTGTGAAAAAAATTAACATTATATTTAAAACATTGTGGCTGTTACTGTTCTACAGACTTGCTTTCCAAGTATTGTGTGATTATAACTTTATAAAAGTTGCATATCTTCAAGAAAGTCACAGATAATAACACTTATATACAGTTAATCAGGTTAGCAATTACTTTAATCAATTTATACTAGATATTACTTCTTTTTTTAACTTTTATTTAATGAATATAAATTTCCAAAGTACAGCTTATGGATTACAATGGCTTCCCCCCCACCAACTTCCCTCCCACCCGCAACCCTCCCCTTTCCCGCTCCCTCTCCCCTTCCATTCACATCAAGATTCATTTTCAATTCTCTTTATATACAGAAGATCTGTTTAGCATATATTAAGTAAAGATTTCAACAGTTTGCACCCACATAGAAACACAAAGTGAAAAATACTGCTTGAGTACTAGTTATAGCATTAAATCACAATGTACAGCACATTAAGGACAGAGATCCTACATGAGGAGTAAGTGCACAGTGACTCCTGTTGTTGACTTAACAAATTGACACTCTTGATTATGGCCTCAGTAATCACCCTAGGCTCTTGTCATGAGTTGCCAAGGCTATGGAAGCCTTTTGTGTTCGTCAACTTCAATCTTATTCAGACAGTGTCATAGTCAAAGTGGAAGTTCTCTCCTCCCTTCAGAGAAAGGTACCTCCTTCTTTGGTGACCTATTCTTTCCACTGGGAACTAGATATTACTTCTAATTTCTCTTTCTCTCTCTTTTCAGCTCTTGCAGAAAATATTTACTATCAGGCAGACATTGGCCTGTCATTGATCTTTGTCACTTAATAGTCCCTTGCTTCAAAAGTATTTAAATCTCTTATGAAAAAACTAGGCTTCTTTGAATCACTACAAATGAATACCTCCTATTTGAAAGTAGTTTTTTTAAGCCTTGTATTTTGAGCAGTTACTCATAATAAATGATTATATATCTGATATATAGAGAGATCTGCTTTTGCCTAAAGTCTCCGTATATTTTAAATAAGAGGTACTTGACAGTTATATAACTTCATTTGGGTTTTTGTTCATGAAAACAGTTGACATACCTGGTATTTATTTCTGATGAATTAAGGTTCTTTAAATGGTGTCCAAATAATAGTGAAAGGACAAGTGTCAAAGATTTAGTGAGCAGATTTTTTTTTTCTGGGATGAATTTTAGACCAGTTTTTCAAAGGAATACTTTGGGAATTAACAGGCAGTCATTAATCCTTCAAACTAGGATGTCAGAACGCTCAGAAAACACCTCTCATGCATGAGATGTCTCTAACCTTCTCCAATTACAAGTATAAAGGGCTTTCAGAGACTTTCGTTCAGTATGTGAGGAACTAGTAACTTAATTATGGTACTCCTGGGAATAAATTTGGATTCACTCATCACTCACCCAGCAAATTCCAAGGAGTCCGTATAGTTTTGTTTGACCAATTGTTCAACCCCATGAGGTCAAAGTGTATCAAGTTCGATTTAATACATAGTATGGACTGTGTGTAGGAATTCATTGCACAGGAGGACTTTCCTCCAAAAACTTACCTTGAGGCCACATGTGCCTTAGAAGTTGTTACCCACTGAGGATGGCGGTGGTTATTTAATGCAGTAAAGTTGGCCATTTGAGAGAAGAACTGATTTTTTTCAAACTAACAAAAGTCTGATGGCTTCTTTTCTCATGGGAAATTGTTTCAAAACAACTGTGCTCTGGGAATGTCTTTGGAATTCACACACACAAGTTAATACAGAATGTCTTGGATAGTATTAGAGTTATTTTTAATACATGATAGAATTATGTTGTAGGAATTCTAAAATGTGAAATTTTAATTCTCTATGCAATCATATCTTACATAATAAAAATAGGTAATGTCCATTCCTTGAATTGTTTTTTCAAAAATCTAAAATTCTATCTTTGGGAATACAAATTAATCATCATTTACTAAAATGATTGAAATTTAATGCAAGGAATATTTTAATTGAGCAAATAGATGGAATTAACTCTCTGTATGGAAACATAAGTTCAAAATCCTCTCTTACCTTTCTTACAACCCAAACTCAACTATGTAACAGTGAAAAGAATTAGACATCTAACAGTTACTCATCAATGAAAAGATGTTAGAAGTCAATATATACTCTAAGAAGAAGTCACAAACTTGTTGCTCCTTTCCTGGTTTAAAACGAAGTATGTTTATGTTAGACAATTTGGAAAACTGAGTAGTGTAGGTAAAGGAAACAAAAAACATCCTACCTCAGCCACTGGCCAAAGAACACTATTGCTGCCAGTTTTGCAGATTTGTGTGTGTGAAGGCACATTAGTATCTTAGCATCTTGAAAATAGTGTGTAGGCACCTGAGAATCATGGCTTTTCAAAAAATTCATTATGTTCTTTTTGTAAAATTATTCTTTTCATTTAAATCTAGGAGAGCAGGCATCATAATCTTTTTGGTTTGCTGTGTCCCAGTGTCTGGGAATTAGTTGACCATCAATAATTACGTGGTGAATTTACTGATACAACATGACTTTTACTTACAAGGTAAATATTTATTGAAAAAAATCATATTTAACGGTTGCATGAAGATCCTTTGACCAGTGCATTGTAATTCATGTAATACTATAGCCAAGCATTTGGTTTATTTCAATGATTTTATGCATAAAATTATCAAAATATTTCCTGTGCATGATTCCTTTTTTGTATAGTTCTAATTACTTGGAATAAATTTAAGTGTCATAATAGTTTAAAACTGCATATTTTAAAAAAAAGCTTCCATAAAAATTGAATTAATTTATATCTCTCCTTCAAGAAAACATTGTTCTCTATTTCTTTTGCTGTACTTTGCTTTCATGTTCTCATCTTGAGAGGTGTTGGAGAGATTGACTTCATCTGTGAAGACTTCCTCCAGGCCAGAAGGAATGGTTCAGGGATGCACTCCTAACTTAGCTCAGGCTGTTGTAGTGAGAAATATTTTCTTTTTTTTGCCACTATTTGGAGAGTCATTCTGTTGGCTCAAAGAGAATGGGACGAAGGAGGAATAATACAGCTGTGGGAACTGCTGGCAGTTCCATGGCGTAAGGAGAGTCAACTCTAGGGTAATGCAGTCACTGTAGAAAGCAGAGAGAAATAATAGAAAAGCAACCAAGATTTGTATATGTTGGGCCATCCTTTATTTGAAAAGAGCCCTAACTGTAAACTTTTCAGGTACCTAAGCTGTAAAATCCTCTCCTTATCATGGAGGTTGGGGGTGAGTTTCTATTAGCTAAAATATACCAATCCCAAAATGGTGAGTATCCCTTGCAGGATACAAAGGAATCATTTTCCCAAACTCTACTTAATACTGGTTATCATTACAAATTGGCATGTTTTATAGGAAGCATTATATCTCATATTGATCTGTGTTTTTTCAATGACTAGTGATGTTAAATATTTTGCATATGACTATCAGTACTATTTAATTCTTTCACAGTTCTAGTTCCTTAATGGGGCATTTCAATCACTTAGCTTCCATGAGCTACATCAGTATCCTTTGTTTGTTTTCATGTCATCTTATATTTGGAAGAATTTACAGAGCTCCTCATTCACTCTACTGTCCCTAACATAAACATCCCATATAACCAAAATAAATTGTCAACACTAAGAAGCAAACATTGGTAAGGTAAGAACTATTAACTCAGCAATGGGTTCCATTTCAGTTTCAACAGTTTTTTTGGTAACATTCTTTTTGGATTCTATGACTCAATCAAAGTTGTCCTTTGTAGCTCATGCCTCTCTGAAGACATTCACTGTGTATGTCAATCACAAAGGTAGAAAATGCTAAGTGATCTTTAACATGAACCAATTTGAGGAAAAACTCTGTATGGTGATAGCTTTCATTATTTTTATTATACTGTCATACTCAGTATCTAAATATCAAGAAGATTGAATCTATATTTGGTCAATAGGTAGGTAATGGAGTGTTAATTATATGTGAATTGTATGTTGGGAACATAAGATAAATAAAATAATCTGAGGTCCTGTGCAAAGTTGGATTTACTTTGGAATAAGGGCTGAACAGCAAATGCCAGGAAGCGTAGTGGCTATGAACCACCCTGGGCAAGTTACTGAGCCATTGGCTTTGTGTTCCTTGTCTGTAAACTGTAAGTTTGGTAACAACCTTTTCAAGCTTAACCTTCTTAACTAGGAACATTTGATTCTTTCTTCTTTCTTCCTCCCTGCGCTTCTTTCTTTCCCTTCTTAGCATTATCTTCTACCCTGGTGGAAGGTGGATGAAAAACATAGGGGTTTCCCTCACTTTTCTCTTCCCCATCCCACATATTTAAATTAATCCACCCCCAGGTCCTCTTTTTGTTGACTTCCAAGTTATACCTCAAATTAATCAATTTTTCTTTGTTTCCGCTGTTGCAATTCTAGTTCAGATCATCATTGCCTGTTTTACCTACCTGCAAGAGCTTCCAAAATATTCTTTCTGATTCTACTTCTACCCTTGTAATCCATTCCCCACATTGTAACTGGAATTATATTTTAAAAACTGTAAATGCTATTTTGGCTCCATTTTCTTTGTGCTAAAAATTTTCTAATGGTTTCTCACTTATCTCATCATTGGTCTGTACAATGCTACAAGATCTGTGTCCTGGATATCTCCTAATTTTTTTTTTTTTTTGACAGGCAGAGTGGACAGTGAGAGAGAGAGACAGAGAGAAAGGTCTTCCTTTGCTGTTGGTTCACCCTCCAATGGCCACCCCGGCCAGCACGCTGTGGCCGGCGCACCCCGCCTATCCAAAGGCAGGAGCCAGGCGCTTATCCTGGTCTCCCATGGGGTGCAGGGCCCAAGCACTTGGGCCATCCTCCACTGCACTTCCAGGCCACAGCAGAGAGCTGGCCTGGAAGAGGAGCAACCGGGACAGAATCCGGTGCCCCTACCGGGACTAGAACCTGGTGTGCCGGCGCCGCAACGCAGAGGATTAGCCTATTGAGCCGCGGCGCTGGCCGATATCTCCTAATTTTATCTGTTATTATTCTTCCCCCACCAGGGTGCTCCAGCTAAACTGGTTTTTGGTTTGTTTCACATACTCAGCTTGCTGCAGCCATGGGGCCTTATGTATTTGCTCTTCTCTGCACTGAATATGTTTCCTTTAGAATGTTTCAAGTCAGCGTTTCTTTTGTTGTTTAAGACTCACTTTCCACTTAAGGAAACCTTTCCAAATAAAACTCTTTACCGGTATATATGTGTTTACTTAGTTTCCCATTGTCTATCTCTGCCTGTTGAGTGTAAGTACCATGAAAGAAAGAACTGTGATTTTCTTAGTCAGTATCTTTGGTACTAGTACAGTGAGCTGGACATAACAGGTGTTCAATGAAAGTTCACTGAGGAACAAAGCATAAAATGATGTCAGTTCAGCTATTTGAGACAAATTTTGGTAAAGTTTTGAGGAGAAAGGGGAGAAAAAACAGAATTTTCTTAAGTATGTTTAACAAAACCTGCTTATTGGATTTTGTATAAGAACCCTGAAATTACCTAAACTGCTACCTTAATGTTAATATACAGATTTCTCTTCTGCGAAGAGACTCACATTTTTCAAGATTACATCAGGGTGGACAAATAAGCAGTTGTTAAGTGATTCAGTTCTAGAAACCTCTCTTTGTTAAACCAGGATTAGGGAAGTATGTATGTATAAGGAGAACTACATGCTTTTGAAGCTGTGGGTTTTGGTAAAATCAGGCAGCTGGAATTAAGCCCAGTATTGCAAAAATGCAATTAGAATAATGTAGTCCTTGTATGATTGTTTATTCAAGATAGAAACCATGATGAAATATACACTTGTAATATTTCATATGTGATATAATTTGAATATTATTCATTCCTCTTTTGGATAATGCTGTCTATGTTCTAGTGCTTATTAAATATTTTAATATATAAAATAAATTCCAATCCACACTATTTAATTATTTACATCTATCTTTTATGATTACAAAAATAAAGGATTTAATTCTAGTTCTCCCATTTCTATAATTTTCCTCAGACACACACACACACACACACACATACAAACGTGTGTGTGTGTAGATTTATGTGATTTCTGGTAGAAGATCAGTTTGGAAGTTACTGTTCATAGGCAGAGATGATAGTTGTTTTAGTGACTCTAGTAATAAAATATAACAATGGATGTCTTTAATGTACTTTAATTTCCATGAATCCTAAAAGATAACTAATAGTATTTGATGTAACTTAAAATATAGAGAGTTTGTTAGTCTGAAAACACTCTCATTTCAAAGGGGGGAGAGAATGTGTTAATGCAAGAAAAGTTTTTGTATTACTACAGATACTATTGCCCCATGTTCTAATTTATATGGTGGTGGTTTGACTCCTCTAAGGCATTCACCCTGTGTTTTACCTTTGAGTGCCATGTTCACAGAGAATTGAAGTCACACTGCTACAGTCCTCAGAATCCCAGAAAGCAGATAAACTGTGTCAAAGAACAAAGATATTATTGTCTACAGTGTTCTCTTTTTTCCTCACCCTAACATATTCATTGTGTCAGGCCACTGTGCAAAATACTGACAATACTGGGTGAAGAAAACAGAAATATTTTCTGCCCTCATGTAGCTGAAATCTAATGGAAGGAAGTAGGCATTAGTCATAAAATCACGTGAGCACCTGATCCTCACCAGACACTAATGCTCCAAAGGAACAACTCAAGCTGATCTTAGAGCAGAAGGATCGAATTTTCTGAGCAACATGGTGTGATTCAGGTGGCATGTGATCTTTGGAGGAAGTTGACATTTGCCTTGAATAGGCAGGGTGATTGAGAGGGATTCTGTCAACGAGGCTGTGGATTGGGGTGGTGTGGGAATGCTGTGCTGAAATTTCAAAGCAGAGAATAGCTTGTGTAATAACTCTGGGAAGTGAGGAAGGCACAGTCTAGGATCTTGAAGAGAGCAATCATCCCAGATGCAGACAAGGAGAGAGGAGAAGAAAGTAGAAGCAATGTTCTTTGTATAAGAATCTGAGAGAGATGGAGGATAAAGAGACAGCACTGGTGTTGGGTCTGGTGAAAGGAGGTGGAATTGTGTGTGGATGTAGTGTGGAAATGGTTATTCAGTAGGGACTCTACCCACTCATCAAGTTTGCCTAAAGCCAGTCTTGCTCTAAAATCATATGCTACCTTTTCAAAAGTTCATGGTTCCTTCTCCAAATTTATATCTTCCTTGTAATTACGAGCAATCTATAAGACAAACCCAATTATGGATTTTGCAAAATTCATGACAAGTACAACACAAAACCATCAAGGTCATCAACAAGGAAAGTCTGACAAACTATCTGAGCCAAGAAACACATTGCAAGTAAACGTAATGTGGTATCCTGGATGAGATCCTGGGACAGAAATAGGACACTAGATAAAAAGTAAAGAAATATCCAATGTAGTATAGACTTTAGTTAACAACCATGCACCAGAATTTGTTCATCAACTATTGCAGAAGTACAATGCTGTAAAATGTTAGGAATAAGGGAAAATAGATGTAGAGCTTGTGAAAACTCTTCATACTAACTTGCATCTTTTCCAAAAAATCTAAAACTTTTATAAAATAAAAAGTTATTCTATATCACAAAATGTGTTTTGAAGGTCTCTGAGTATTAGCAGCAAAAATCCCCAAATGGTACATGGGAAAATTTTGAACTTAATAGATACTATAACTGGATTCAATATTCCACCAGTGATATTTTCCCTAGAACAAATTAACATCTCTGCTACACATTGTGAGTTTGTTAAACTACAATAAAATTGTTTACTTCCAGATTTGCATTCTAGTCGTACCAAACCATTTTTAATCCTCTCACCATGCAGTGCTATCTCAAGCTTTTATGCTGCTTGGCTCATCCCTCTCCCAGAATGCACTGTTGCCTTTTCCTTCCCAACTTTAGTGACATCTCCTCTAGGAAGTCATCCCAGATTTCCTCAGGCTGGTATGGATTTCATTTCACCTCCCATAATTCTTGGATTTCCTCTCTAGGCTCTAGTGCCTCATTCTAACACGGCACTAGTCACACTACATTGGGGTGAGTGATTTACTCTCTATAGGTTTCTTCAGGGCAGAGACTCAAATCTTATTCATCTTTATATTCCCAATCAAATATCATAATTCTCACAACTATTACAAGATATCCTAAAATAATTTTTTCAAATATGAATATCAAGGGTTGATAATTCCTTAAATATGCCTTGAATCAGATCACAATTGTTATACTTGTAAAAATGCCCAAGAATGACTTTTAAAAAAATCTTTTCTTGTTCACTATGAGATGTTCTAATGAGGAAATTTTGGTGACAGCAAAAATAATTGGCTCATTGAGTCTATCAAACGGGTAAGTATCCTGGGCATCACATGGTAATGAATTTTGGTCTTTCACCCCAACTGAAATAAGCAAGAGTCGTAGCAGAATAAACCAACTTCATTTTGCTCCTCCAGATTGAAATGGAGGACAAGTGTATTTGATGAAGTTTAATGTGGACTTGTTAAAACATAGTCCAAACTTATATTTTTCTATGGGATCCACTCTTGAGAAATCCAATTATTGGTCTATTTAATAACATTACTCTTTCTATCAGAGGAGGCAGATACACCTCCCAAATGATAGAACAGAAAGGAGGCTCTGGGGAAACTATGTTATGCTTCCTTATGTGTTCAAGCTACACTGTCTGATAATTTTTCTTCCTTAGAGATGTGTAGCCTTTGTCCAACAGGTCTGCTTGCAGCTTGGCACCAAACCAAAAGCTTCTCATGGTCCTGTGGGACTTGAAGCATTGAGTTGCATTTGTCCCAGCTGACACAGTATTACTTTATTTTTTAAAGATTCATTTATTTATTTGAAAGTCAGAGTTACACAGAGAGAGAAGGAGAGGCAGAGAGAGAGAAAGAAGTCTTCCATCCTCCGATTCACTCTTGAGTTGGCACAATGGCCAGAGCTGTGCTGATCTGAAGCCAGGAACCAGGAGCTTCTGGGTCTCCCACATGGGTGCAGGGGCCCAAAGACTTCCACTGCTTTCTCAGGCCACAGCAGAGAGCTGGATTGGAAGTGGAGCAGCCGGGACTCGATCCAGCACCCATATGATATGCCAGAACTGCAGGTGGCGGCTTTACCTGCTACACACCACAGCGCCGGTCCTGACACAGTATTACTTTTGAGAAAGGAGGGTCTTATGTCTTATCAATTGTTTTGTTGAATATTAGAGAATGGAATACATCAGATTTATGTCACTGTATAAATAGGATAGTAATAGGTAGAGTTATTTAAACTGCCTGGTTAATAAGTTGAGACTCCATTTACTGGATTTTCACCCCAAGAAAATGATCAAATAATGGTGAATAAAATAATCTCGGTGGGAGAAAATTTATACTTGATGGACAGGAGTTGGCTCATTTGTTTAATGTTTCACTTCTAATTGGTGTTGCTAAGTGATGATGGCTGAAGTTGAAGAAGGAGGAGGAAAAGAGAAGAGCTAGAGACCATGTCTGGATTTTCAAAGCGGCTGATTTTCAGATTTTCTTATCAGCCTACAGAGTCTCCTGAAGATAACTGATTCCATCTGGCTGGAAAGTGTTTGCACTCTTTTCTCCTAGGAGAGTAACCTTGGAATCGGAGGCACTGGCACCAACTCTCCTTCCTTATCTCCTACCACTGTTCAGCCTGTGGCACTCACCAACATGATGGCCTCTTAGGTCAAACATCACCTCCTGCCAGGCAAATCCAGACACGTTTGTGAGAAACGATTGTATGGACCTTTCCATTTCAATTGACATCAAGAGCTCTTCAAGTGTAGCTAAAACTTTCCCTCAGTTTCTGTATTCCAGATCGTTCTCCAGTCTGATCATTCTTTCTTGATCATCTTTGCGTCTTTTGTTTCCAGAAGTTTTTTGCCCAAGTGCTGACATTGGCCTCATGTATTTACTTTTATATTTTACATAGGTTTCCTGGGTGGCCTCTTTACTTTTATTGTCAAGTGTATCATAAAATGTGTAGTAAAATTCTTGCTCTTGAGATTTCTGATCGTTCCCTAATATTTGCCCTTAAATATTCAGAAGTCCTCAGCGTAACTTGTTTGTCATAGAATTTGTCATCTTTACACTACTCTCCTTGAATTTTTAATTTCATCTGATGATACTGCTATTCACCCAGTCCTCAAGCTACAAAGGTGTGCAAGGTGAATTGTTATCTGTTACTCTCTGAGCCTAGTTTGTCAGCAAGTTAAGTTGGTTTTACTTCTATCATTGTTTAAAATTCTGTACAAGTGATGCAAGTATACTTCAAAACATTCATGGAAATTAAAAGATAATACATATTTTCCATGAATATTTGAAGACCTCTTATACAAAATCCCAGTTAAAATTATGATGATCCAGAAATAATATGGAAAAAAGAGAGAATACTGCCTTTGTCCCAGTCCATAAATCCTTGTGTGTACTCCAAAGAAATAGCTGCCCTTGGGGTCTAGGATGAGCATATCTTTGGGATGCATGATCTACTCTGTGTAAGGTGAGTCTAGAGAAATACAACTACACGGGCCTTGGATATGTGAATTCCATTGAATCCTGTGTCCTAGATACCCAGAGCATGATATGAGTGACCACAGGTTTCAGTTGACTTTGTACTGACAATGGGAAGGAGGGTATGTCTAGACAGATATGACTAGAGAAGACCAACATGAAGTGCAGGTCCCTGCCTAGGGTAATCACTTACTTGAGGATAGTACTGGTTCCTACTGTAGTGCCTAGTGCCAGATTTTGTTAGAATTAATTCAGAAATTGAGTAAGGCTAAGACTATGGATCATTTGATTTTTTTCACTTATCAAATATTTCTGGAGTTTTTACTCTTAGACATATGTATATGCAGAAGAAACAGCTGGTGTGCAATAGACAGCTCTTGTCTTCAAGGAGTTGTCATGTAACCTTTAGTTATATGACATTAATATGGGTTGATTCAGTGGTGACTACGTTTTTATTAATATTCTATAAATATTATGAGCACTTATTTTATTAGTGGTATCAGAGTGAAATTTGTAATTATTTAAAATTCCAAATAATCATTCTTACTCTTAAGGTTGATTCTCAAGAAACTTGAAACTGGGCTTCATCAGAAAGACCCCAGAGGTCCATTATTTAGAGTGCACTGCCCTCTGGTGGCCAAATCATGTGCTTTCTGTTTATCCGGAGGCTCTTAAGAAAGGAGCATCTGTGGGTCCCTGTGGAGATGGTTGACATTGTGAATTTTCTAATTCAGATTTGTTTTCTCACTCATTCTTTTCTTAGAAGAAATTCCACTCTTACTAAAATTATTTTAAAATAAAATCATTTAAAATATCTCGTGGAGAGTCTTTAACAATTTTTTAAGAATCCGAAAATCAAATCCAAAGATATTTGAGGAGAAATACCTCGTTAAAAGATTTTAATATTTATCAGAAAAAAAATGAAAGAAGGACTCACAAACTTTGGGATGCCTACCTCAAAAAGAGGAACTTTCAACAAAATAAAAGTTATTGAAATACAAAAAGATACTAAAAAGGTAGAGCAATTTTGCTACTATTTACTATTGCCAAAAACATACAGAAATAGCACTGAGTCAAAAAAATCATAATTTTACAAAATTAAAAATGCAGCATTTTAAGGCTGTCAGTCTAGCTACCAAATGATACAATAATTGGCTGATTGGAAAACAAATTTAGATCAATATCATATAGCTTACATGAAGACACATGGTTCTTGAGATTTAAAGGGGAGAATGGAACTAGGAAAATAAAGAGAAATAGAAATATAATCTTGAGCTTTTCACCATTTTTGATACAACACCAAAGTGAGAATCCAAAAGAAAATATTTATATGTTTAATTTCATAAATCTAAAAATAGCACAGTGGATGACATTAAAAACCAATGAGAAAAACAGAAAATGGTATTATATAATAATGATAATTTATACGTTCATGAGAAAAAGGTTGAAGAAGAAAACAGCATATTCATAAAGAGCTATTCAAGGCAAATGAATAGACAATGAGCTTTCTCTTTTATTATTAAGAATAACTGAATAAAAAATTTAACTAATAATGATCAAAGGATTTGAAATACATTTCTACAAAGAAGATATAGGATGGTCAATATGCACACAAGTGGATGACCAATATGATTAGTCATTGGGAAACTTGAATCAAACTATCATAAAATACCACTTTATAATTACTAGAATGTTGATAATAGGTACTCCAACAGATACTTGACAGAGAGATGGAAACATTTTTGAAAAAACAAATGCTTGACCTGAAAAATACACTAAGAGAAATTTAAAAATTCAATAGAAGGCATCAATTACAAAACAGAACACACAGAAGAAAGCACCAATGCACTTGAAGTTGAGCTATTTGAAAATAACTTTAGAGGATAAAAAAGAAAAAGAATCAAGATAAATAAAGACTTTAGGAACTTTGAGACAGTATTAAAAGAGAAAATATTCAAGTTATTGAGGGTTCAAAACAGACCTGAAAATACTAAAGGAGTAGAAAGTGCATTCAAATACAAATTAATACAAAATATCCCAAATCTACAAAAAGATACAATTATCCAGGTAAGGAAGGTCAAAGGTCACCAATAGATTCAACTCAATCAAGTCCATGCAATACAGTTTGTATTCAAGCTTTACAAGGTTAAAGATGAAGTGAGAAATCTCAAAGCTGAAAAGGATGGCGGAGGAGAAACACATAAAAATTTCTTTTGCCAGATTTCACATTTATCAAGAGAAACTTTACAGGCCAGGAGGGAGTAGGATGAGGTTTTCATAGCACTGAAGGGAAAAAACCTGCTGATCAAGAATATTGTACTCAGGGGCCAGCGCTATGATGTAGCAGGTAAATCCCTAGCCTGAGTACCGGCATCCCATATGGGAACTGGTTTGAGTGCCGGCTGCTCCACTTCCAATCCATCTCTCTACTATGGCCTAGGAAAGCAGTAAAAGATGGCCCAAGTCCTTGGGCCCATGCACCTGTGTGGGAAACCTGGCTCCTGGCTCCTGGCTCCTGGCTTTGGATCCGTGCAACTCTAGCCATTGCAGCCAATTGGAGAGTGAACCAGCCAGCAGATGGAAGACCTCACTTTCTCTGCCTCTCCTCTCTCTGTGTAACTCTGACTTTCAAATAAATAAATCAAACTAAAAAAAGATTGATTTATTTGAAAGTCAGAGTTACACAGAGAAGGAGAGGCAGAGAGAGAAAGAGAGAGAAAGGTCTTCCATCCGATGGTTCACTCCCCAATTGGCCGCAATGGCTGGAGCTGTGCTGATCCAAAGCCAGAAGCCAGGAGCTTCCTCTGTGTCTCCCATGCGGGTGCAGGGGCCCAAGGACTTGGACCATCTTTTACTGCTTTCCCAGGCCATAGCAGAGATCTGGATGGGAAGTGGAACAGCCGGGTCTTGAACCAACGCCAATATGGGATGCTACCACAGCAGGCCAGGGCGTTAAACTGCTGCACCACAGCGCAGGCTCCTAAACAGATCAATATTAAACAAACCAACAAACAAAAATATTATACCAAGCAAATCTACACTTTAGATATGATGGAGAGGTAAAGACATTCTCAAAAAAAAAAAAAAAAAGGAGAGAATTTATCAGTTCTTGAGCCTGAAATAAAGAGAGATTAATGAGTAAGAAAATATCTGGGGGCCAGTGCTGTGGTGCTATGTTGGTTTGCCACCCAAAGTGCCAGCATCCCATTCGGGCATGGATTTTTGGCCTGGCTACTCCACTTCCAAACTAGCTCATGGCTAATGTGTCTGGGAAAGCAGCAGAAGATGATACATGTGCATGGGCCCCACCAACCTTGAGGGAGACCTGACGGAGTGCCCGCCTAGCTCCTGCTTCAACCTGGCTCAGCCTCAGCCATTGTGGCCATTTGGGAAGTGAACCAGCACATGGAAGATCTCTTCCCAATCTGTCTCTTCTCTTTTCCTATAATTCTGCCTTACAAATGAAAAAAAAAATGCAAATAGCTCTTTTGAAAAGAAGAAAATGAAGATAAAAACTCATTGGTGGCCGGCGCCATGGCTCACTAGGCTAATCCTCTGCCTGTGGCGCCAGCACTCCGGGTTCTAGTCCCAGTTGGGGTGCCGGTTCTGTCCCGGTTGCTCCTTTTCCAGTCCAGCTCTCTGCTGTGGCCCGGGAGTGCAGTGGAGGATGGCCCAAGTGCTTGGGTCCTGCACCTGCATGGGAGACCAGGAGGAAGCACCTGGCTCCTGGCTTCGGATTGGCGCAGCGCGCTGGCCATAGCAGCCATTTAGGGGGTGAACCAATGGAAGGAAGACCTTTCTCTCTGTCTCTCTCTCACTGTCTAACTCTGCCTGTCAAAAAACAAACAAACAAACAAACAAACAAAAACTCATTGGTGAGTACAACTCTATAGGCCAAGAGTGGGGGAGAAAAGGGAATGTTTGCACACTTGGTTAGGAATGTAAAGTAATATAGTTGTTATGAAGAAATAGTATGGTGAATTCCTCATAAGCTAAACATAGATCACCCCTGTCATGTAGTGATCTCACTCCTGGAGATTTCCAAGGAAAAATAAATCTTTCTGTTGAAGAGACATCTTCACTCCCATGTTTATAGCTGCACTATTCACAGTAGCAAAGCCACGGAGACAACCTAAGTGTCCATTGACTGGTGAGTGAATATAGAAAATACGATGCATACAAACAATGGAGGTTACTTGCCCATAAAGGAGGAAATCTTGTCACTTACAACCTGGATGCAAGTGGAGGTTGTTACGTCAAGTGAAATAAGCCAAACACAGTAAGACACGCACTGCATAATTTCGCTAATATGTGGGATGCAAAAACGATTGATCTTATAGAAGTTTGGAAATTGGGAAAATCATCATCAGAGGTTAGGGAATGCAGGGGTATGGGGAAATGCTGATTAATGGGTACTGAACTGCAGTTAGAATTAAGAAGTTTTGCTATTCTACTGCAGAGTAAAATGACTATAGATAATGATACTACATTGTATGTTTCTCTAAAAATAAAAACCATAAGAAAATATTTTAATGTTTTCACCATAAGAACATGCTAAAAATTTGAGGAGCTAGATATGCTTAACTGGACTGGACATTACACAGGGTTTACATGTATCAAACCATTCCATAGTACCCCTTCAATATGTACAATTGGTATGTGTTAGTGCAAATAAAAAAGTTTAAAAATAGCTAAAAATTTGTACCCTCTACAAGAATGTCTGTTATGCAAAAAAGACAGCCATTTCTGAAATATTCTGGCAGTTTGTCAGAATGTTATATATGGCATTGCTATAGGCCCAGCAATTCCACTTTCATGTATCTTCCCGAGAAAAAGTAAGCAATGTCTGCAAAATCTAAAATTTAAATAGTGGAAATAATCCAAATGTCCATTAACTGAGTGAATAAACAACATATGCATATATGCATATGCATATAACCAGGCAATAGATAGGAATGAAGTACCAGTGTACACAGCAACCTGGTGAACTTCCAAAGAATTATTGTAAATAAAAGCAGTGAGATGCTGGGGCAGATGTTGTGGCAGAGCAGGTTAAGCCAGCACTGGGGATGCCTTCATCCCATATGGGAGTGCTTGGGATTGAGTTTCATGCTCTTTCTGATCCAGCTTCCTGATGATGCACCTGGGAGACAGTAAATGACAGTTCAAATGCTTGGGTTTCTGCCACCCACGTGGAAGGCTCCAGTGGAGCTCCTGGCTCCTGGCTTTGGTTTGGCCCAAACACAGCTGGTCTGGGCGTTTGGGGAATGAACCAGCAAATGGAAGATCTCTTTCTCTCCTCCTCCTCCTTTCCCCACTGTTCAAGTAAATATATAAAAATGAATCTTTAAAGAAAAAAAATTAGACGCAAAACCCACAAATTGTGTGATTCTAATTTTATGAAGCATCCAGAATAGGTAAACTTGTAGAGACACAAAGTAGATTACGGGTTGCTTTGTGACTGAGGACTGGATAAAGTAAATTAATGCTAATGGTTATGAAGTTTCTTTACAGGGGCAAGCATGTTCCAAAATTTGAATGTAATAATGGCTACACAAAACTGTAAAATCACTAAAAACTGATTGCTTTTAAAATGGATAAGTGTTTTGTTTTATAAATGATTTCTCATTAAAATTTCTGAAAAGGAATTGTATAGCAGTATTTCACTCTGTGTGAAAGTATACATATATATGTGTGTTAAGTATCTGTATTTTGCTTATACACACACCTATATAATCATGTGAATTTAAAATAAACAGAGAAAAATACTGCATTAATTTAGTAAACTTTCAGTGACTCTTGGGAGGGAGAAAGTAAGGTTGAGAGGAAAGTATTCAAACCCTATTTTATACAGATCTGATTTAGTTGAATAATTGTAACAAATTGATTTAATATTTTTAAGCTAAAAATAATGCAACAATCACAAATAAGCACTCAACAGATTACTAAGCCCTGGAGATACAAAGTCGAATCAGATAGCCCATGATGTCAGAGAACCTACCTGTGTTTGATATAGAATTATAAAAAAAGAGGCATTTATCAATTTGATCATTTTCTGTTTTTTAAAAAATTACTATTTCTTACCACTAATAATTTTCTGTATGACATTAAATACATTTATATCTTGAGTGAATGTGTGCACAAAAGATCTTTTGTTAATGGAAACAAAATATGTTTAAAACATAACTGAAATATCTATGCAAAATTTAATTCCATAAGACCAGTATTTTCCCTATATCAGATATGTGTAATTTTAAAATAACATAACATCTTATTAATGTCGAGAAAGCCACTAAGCAGAGAGTGAACATGATTTATTTGTGTATTGTTTGCAATTCATCTGACTGAAGTGAACCTGGTTAGAATTACACACTATAATTTAATTATTTTCCCGATAAGGAAATGAAAAAAGGGTGTGAATAGTGCACACTCTTCAATTTTATTTATTGCAAATTAAGCTTAGCTGCATAAAGTTGTTCATTTCCATTATTTCAGAACTTTTGTTGTTGCTACTGACAACTATTAATTTGTTACGTTGATAAATATATAAGTACCTGCTACACAAATAGTTCTTATAATTCATCTTAAAAATGCAAGGAATATTAAAGAAAAAGGAAAATGTTATGGTTTAGTTTTTGTGCTAGAAATTTGGTCCTCAGTGTGGCAGTGTCAAGCTGGTGGAACTTTAAGAGTTGGGGCCCAGTGGGAAGCAACTGGGATGTGACTGCTCTATGAAGTGACTAATGCTGGTCTGACAGAGTGGGTGAGGTCTTACAGGAGTGCATCAGTTAGCTGGAGAGAAGGATGTCATAAAAGATAGATTCCAGCACCTCCCTCATCTCTTGGTTCTTCTCTCAGCAAGGCACTCCTTGCTTTCAAACAGTCTCTGCTACAGAAGCAGAAGTGATGGGGTGGCCTGACCTTCTACTTTCAGCCTACCAAATTGTAAACTCTATAACTCTCCTTTCCTTATAAAGGACCCAACCTCTAGTATTTTGTTACAATAACAAAAAATAGGTTAAGAAGTTATTTGTAGCAAAAGGACCTAGAAGAAAATGCAGTATACTGAGGTTTTGTTTTTATAATTACCATGCATCTAAGAAACCACTACAACTGCTAAACATATATAAGAGAGAAACATTTAAGGATATACAAAAAAATTAATGGAAAATGTGTTGTTTTTTAGTTCCACTTTTCCATGAAGTTGCTGAAATACTGAGTTGTTGCTATTTGCTTTGTTAGGCAATGTGAAAGAGAGGGTATGATCCAGTTTCTGCCTTCAAGGACTCCTGGTACTTATTTGTGAGAAAGACAATCTCACAAATAAATAATTACAGTTTTAAGGGAAATTATGGAATGTGAAATGTTGAAATCAGAACAAAGATGATAGCAAAGAAATAATCAAGAAAGAACATGGAGGTCGGTGTTTGCCCTCGTGGTTAAGCTGCTGGTTGGAAAGCCTACATCCCTCAGTTGACTGCCCGAGTTCAAGTCCTGGTTCCCAGGTCCACTCAAAATTCCAGCTGTCTACTCTGAAGGCTGTACATGATTGCTCAAGTAGTTGGATCCCTGACATCCAAATGGGAGACCTGGACTGGCTCCTGGGTTCTGCCATTCCTTACCAGGCTCAGTCCTCGTCATTGTGGGCATTTGGGCAGTACAACAGTGGATGGGAACTCTTCTAGTCTCTCTGCTTCTCAAATAAAATGACAAAAAATTTTTAAAGGTTTATTTATTTATCTGAAAGGCAGAGTTACAGAGAGAGAGAGAGAGAGATCCTCCACCCTCTGGTTCACTCCCCAAATGGCTGCAATGGCTGGGATTGGGCCAGGCCAAAGTAGGAGTCAGAAGTTTTTTCAGGGTCTCCCATTGGGCCGTCCTCTGCTGCTTTCCCAGGTGCATTAGTAGGGAGCTGGATTGGAAGCGGAGCAGCCAGATCTTGGTTCCTGCACCCATATGGGATGCCAGGGTCACAGGCGATGGCTTTACTTGCTAATCCACAATGCTGGCCCCAAAATTAAAATTTTATAAAGAAGGATCTGGACAAAAAATGTACTTAAAATGTATATTAAGAGAAACTGACTTAGAGAGTACCAAATCATGTTATTAACTCATTAATACAAAACTGTGTATAGCAACAGAGGCCTTGAATCAAGTGATGAAAAACTACACAATTTCAATTACTTTAACTTGAATATGGAAATACTAATGCATTTTTTGAGAGACAGATACACACATACCCACAGGCACACACACACACACAATGAGCAGCAGGGAGAGAGAGAGAGAGAGAGAGAGGGAGGCAGAGAAACAGAGAGATCTTGTCTAGTGGTTGCTCCTCAAATGCCTGGCAGCCTGGAATTCAAGTTATCACCTGCTACCTCCAGGATTATCAACAGGAACTGGAATTAGGAACAGACCTGGGATGGGAATCCAGGCACTCAAATATGGTATATGAACATCCCAACTGTTTTTTTTTCCAAAAGATTTCTGTATTTATTTGAAAGGCAGAGTGACAGGGAGAGAGGGATGGAGGGAAGGAGGGGAGAGAGATAGAGGGGAGGAGGGAGAGAATCGTATATCCACTGATTCACTTTAAGTGCCTGCAACAGTCAGGATTGAAGAAATCCATCGAGGTCTTCTATGGCAGATACAAGGACCTGAGTATTTGTGCCGCCATCACTGCCACCTGGGTGCATTATTAGGAAGCTGGATTGGCAGTGCAGAATAGCCAGGACTAGAACTAGGCACTCAGTATAGGACGCAGTCATCCCAACCAGAGGCTTAATCCTCTGTGCCACAAAACCCATACCCCAATGGGAGTCTTAACATTGTACCAAATGCCTTCCCCTTAAGGTAATACCTTGTTAAAATTGCACACATTTAAATTTTATTTAAGGAAATTCATTTGCATGCATTTAGCTTGAAATGCATAAAGACAGAGAGTGATGCTCCAAACCGTAGCTCTACTTTTAAAATCTACTTTAAAAATTGCTGTTGCATCATAAGGAAAAACAATATTGATTCTTTTTATTTTCCTTCTTATTCCACTTGATTAAGAATAGATAACCTTAATGTGGGCATTCAAATTTCCTTTGAAAAATAATATATTTTCATTTCTATAGAGGAACATCTCAAACTATAAATCTCTTTAAGTTGTCTGATTTCTCTACCCTTCTTATTTTCATTTCAAATAGAGAAATGTGTGAGTAGCTTTTTGCCAGGGTCCCTGACTCACATGTCTTTGGAAGATCTTCATCATTTTGTGTTAAAATTATTTGTATAAGCATTTTAGTCTTTGTCCAGAATGTAAGCTCCTTGATGACAAGAGCTCTGCTTATGTTTGCTTGCATCGATCACAGAGTCCAGTGCAGTTCCTTGTACAAATAGGCACTCAGTATTTATGGCATCCATAATTGGCTTGCAATCCAGGAAATTTGAACTACTGAAATTTACATCCCTCTTCAATGACAAAGTGACTTAGAGATGTTTTTCTGAAATCTCTGGGAAAATTCATCAGAATCTGTCTACCACATCACTTCCTTTGCACAGTCCAGTGCAACTATTCTTTCAGGTCCATAAAAGTGTCTGGGAAATTTGCCAGGATTTGCTTTAAAATTTAAAGTTTCAGCACTTTAGAAATTGTTTCCCTTTTAAATTCTTTCCCATTAATTAGGATTTCCTGCTGTCAGATAGTGCTATCAAACACAGCACCTTCTAAAAATATGTTCTTTGAGGTCCATATTCTCAGCTTTAAAATAACTTAAAATATTCAACTCAGCCTAACTAACATTCAATGGATACATAAAGTGTTGGAGAGACAATGGCATGCTTTGGAAATGGGTCCACTTACTGTATTTCAAGTATAAGATGCTTTTGATTGTAATTGGCAACACATTTTTTATATACTACTAAGGGGAAAAAGATATTGCTGATGAAACAATAATATAATGCTTTCTTATAGCCTATATTTTTATCTTATACTTACTGGAAAAATTGTATTTGACACTGATGTTTAAGATATGTTACATTGTTTCCACTGCTTTCTGGGTACATGGTAACTTTTACATTCACTGCTACATCACAGCACAATCTTTTTAACAGCATCTTATGGCAATTAAATTCAACATGCATATCCACAATGCACAACACTATGAAAATTATGACAAAAATAAATATCGATTACCAATTTTGTGCCTGCTCAGGTATAACAGTTATGTTGGAAATGCTACTAGAATCACAGCAAATTTAAGATGGCTAATTTAAGATGTTAAATTCTGAATTTACTTACCATTTTATTGTGAAAGAATTTAAACTTAAGATCAATGAAGTAAAGTATTTTTAACTTTTCCCGTGTTGATTCAATTTAAATTTTAGCTGACAATAAAAGTCTTGCTTTGAGTGTTGTGCTCCTTTTCCTATAGCAATGTCTATTTTTACTTTCCATTTGAGAACCCGTGTTTCCAATCTAATCAAAAAGAAGTCTTTAATTTGCTCTCCCAGTACTGTTGCACAGCTGGAAAAATCTACATTACAGTCTCTGACTCAAATATTTCTTTTAACTCATGAGAGTAAAGTGAAGAGACCAACTCACAGATCATTGAGCTTAAGCATTCTATGGCTAGATTCTTTCCAATCACAGAAGCAAATTTCAACTTTCCTCTTTAAAAAGAGTAAAACATATGTCCCTACCCCCAATTTTTCCTGTACTTACATTTTATGTTCCATGCCTTAGTAGTGTCTTAAAAAGAACTTGACCTCTGGGACTTTGCTTTGGCCAGTGCTACAACATAGTCATTGTCTCTCATATTGGTTTGTTGGACTCTCAAAATAATCCCCATAGTTGAATCCTCTTTCTCAATCTGTGTCAGATGATTCTAGTGTAGCAGTAATTCTAGGATTTGAGAATGGTTATAGAAGCAGTCTTCAAAAAGTTAATGGGAAATGAATAGTACGAAAAAAAAAAGTGCAGATTTCAAAATGTTTTGCCTCCAAATAAATTTACCTTTTAATTTCATATTCCAGGAAATTTTTCCAGGAGCCCTGTATACTTTTTAAAGTTCTTTCTGGAGTGACACTTAAAACTCAACAGATTCTGAGCTGAACTTATTTTCCTTCTAATTTCTTAAAATTCTGTGTGGTTATCCTGTGGGAGTTAACAGTAATTACCATTTTTTTTGGTTATTCTAGCCAAAAATTGGAAACATTCAAATATCTACACCATCGAGGACTTTATGCTAGCATTTTAATTAATTGTCTGTCTCCCACTTAGCCTTAAAGTTTGATAGAATAGAGACAATGGTTATCCTGTTTACCACTGCAAGCCAGTATCTGGCACATAGTATATATATTTGGGTAAAAACCTCAATGACAATTCACTTTCTTTGTGCCTTAAGCAAGTGAACCCAGTTATTATTATTTGAGAACTGAGATAGGAGGGAAACTTAGATTCAGATCTCCTTTGTTAAAGGTTCTATGTGTGGGGCTAGTGCCATGGTGCAGCGGGTAAAATTGCTACCTGTAGTGCTGGCATTTTTTTTTTTTTTTTTGACAGGCAGACGGAGAGAGACAGAGAGAAAGGTCTTCCTTCTGTTGGTTCAGCCCCCAAATGGCCGCTATGGCCAGGGTGCTGCCTGATCTGAAGCCAGGAGCCAGGTCCTTCCTCCTGGTCTCCCACGCAGGTGCAGGGCCCAAGGATTTGGGCCATCCTCCACTGCCTTCCTGGGCCACAGCAAAGAGTGGACTGGAAAAGGAGCAACCGGGACAGGACTAGAACCCGGAGTGCTGGCGCCGCAGGCGGAGGATTAGCCTAGTGAGCTGCGGTGCCAGGCTAGTGCTGGCATCTCACATGGGTGCTAGTTTGAGTCCCTGCTGTTCCACTTTTGATCCTGCTCTCTGCTATAGCCTGGAAAAGCCATGGACAATGGACTTGGGCCTCTGCACCCATGTGGGAGACCTGGAAGAAGCTCCTGGCTCTGGGCTTTGGATCTGCCCAGCTCCAGCTATTGCAGCCATTTGGGAATTGAACCAGCAGATGGAAGACCTACCTTGACACGTGCCTCTCTGTAAGTCTGCCTTTCAAATAAATAAATAAATCTTCAAAAAAAAAAAAAAAAGGATCTATGTTGTGCTTATGTTGGACCTTAATAAGTCAAACCTATTTGGGTGCTTAATAAATTGTTAAGCTACTTATAGATATATACAATATTAGAATTAAAAGGGTAATACTGGGCCCAAAAAAGCTATTTTTACCTGAAGTTTTAAAAACAAAAAGCAATGAGACAGTTGATTAGGCATTTGATAGATTTGACTTACGTTTCCTCTGTGTCTCCCCGTAATCAAGTGTTACTAACAAAATATTTGCTATATAACCAAATTAAAGATTGCTGGACAGAATCATAGTATCTTATTGGAAGCTAACATTTGACTCAGGCTTTTGCAGGCAAAATTAGTATGTTAAAGGTATTTCAACACTGAAATTCACATCATATCTAAATCTGCCTCTCTTCTAGAGTATTAAAAGCACTTTTGATGACATTCAATAGTATAATAGGTGAAGTGGAAGGAGAAAATTATAGACAAATATTTCATTTATTATTTTTGACAAGCCTAACCCAAGTAATAAGAGGCAAGATGGTATTCTAATAAAGTATGCTTCACTAGTTAAAATTAAATTAATCTGTCTGCATCGCTAGCATATCCAGCTGCCAAAAATTTTAGTAATCACAGTGCATGGGAGGGTTTGGGAGCTATATACTGTTAAGTCAGTTAATGAAGTAAAGTGTTAGGAGATGTGTTTTCTCAAATGGGAAAAACAAAGAGATGTGTTTTCTCAAATGGGAAAAACACTTGGCAAAAACGAAATTTAATTTAGATACGGCATCCATTTGTTTCTTATTTTAAAATAAATCAGAAAGAAATCTTATCCTCTATATCTTCCCTTTATTATCTTTGATGATATCAATAGTTTACAGAAATGTACTTATTAATAGAAAATATTTTGAAGAGAAAGTATATGAGGAGTATGTTAATACCTATGCAATTTCTTGTAACTACCAGGTATGCTAGGTGTTCAGACCTTAAAACAGCCCTATTGGATAGGTCTGACTATTTCCATTTTGGAGATGATGAATGTGGGGCTTAGGGACACTAGCCACCTTGCCCCAGGGGAAATTGGGAGCCAGCACCAGGTGGAAGAGACTGGATTCAATTGCGGCATGTCTGAATTGCAAGTGGGCCTCCTTTCTGCTTACTTTCTATGTTCCACTTCCCTCCTCCCCATGCCGCCTACCACTGTCCAGTAAAACAATTTCTGTTCTAATTTAGGTGTTAACTTTGTGCATGGAAAATTGTATCTACAGTACACAATAATATAAAACAAATGCTTTTTGCTATTATAAAATTTTTTTCTTTTACAGCTTATATCAGAAAGAAAACATTGATCAGATGGACAGTATTTTTACTGTTTATGTTAGAATTGCGATCAAGTTTTACTATATCCAAAGCTAATAGACAAAATTTAAAGGGCAACTAAAATAAAAATGACAACTTCTGTTATTAAAATGTTTTTCAAAGGTTAAACCCAGAGAAACGTGATATACTGGTATAAGTGAGCAACTGGAATCCTAAAGGAATATCATTTAGATTTTAATATATTTCCTCCTGTGCTTGTCTCCTACTACTACCCTATTTTACAAGAAAAATAAATAAAAAGGAAGTCTACTTTATTTTTCTTTCACCCTTCATTCCCTCCTAACTTCCATTGAATAAGTACTATGACTGCTAGTTAAGCTTTCTCTTGTCCTTTGATTACATCAATCTATTGCATATTTGCAGATCAGTGAGTGTTGTTTATGTATCTACTTCATTATTAGATATGAGTAGAATTTGTTTTTCTTCATTTAGGACAGCTAATGGTTAAAATATCATGCCATTTAAATCAGCAGAAAATGAATCAATAAAAATGTCACCAGAAAATTGGACATTAAGACTAATATACTTAATGAAAAATTCAGAGCTCTCTAAGACTTAGAAGATATTAATTACATATGCTTAGCCATAATTAGTACAATGTTATTCAGAATAAATGTCAAGCACTTACAGAGAATATCCACTGTGATAGCTCTCCATTTTTAACATTTAACAATAATATATCTAGTATATATGGATAATTACTTCAGATATATGTAAGTAATTTATCAGTAGTTACTTTGGAAACTTATGCAACTTGGATATCTTTCTAATTTTCAGACCACTCATTCTAAATCAGAGTCATATTTTAAGCCTGTATTTCTTTTGGTTAACATTCTTATCTGAACTGTAAGGAAACCTATCTTAAGGCCACAAAAGGAAATCAACCACGTTAATGGTTTATGCTTAAATAATAATCTTCTGACTTGACATGAAATGTACAATAAATATCCACTTTCTCACAGGCAATTGTTAACATATGTTCAGTTAGCTTATTTCAAAAAAAAATGACTGAAAAAATACCATTATCTGGAAATTAAAGAGGCCATAGCGTTGCTTTCAATGACTTAGTTAAAATAGATTTTCAGTGCTCATGTTTGAAAGTACTTCAAAAATTTCATGGAAAATGGAATTAAATGGTAAGTTTACTTTGGTGCAAATTTTTAAAAATCCATGCAAAGGACAAATATTTTTAAATTTCATAGAAAAGATAAGTTACAAAGAATCTATGTATGAATTTCAACATTTTTGTACCAAAATAAACATTTTAAAGCTTTATTTTTAAATTTCATTTTCCCCCAAACTTTTTGAAGTTCATTTGTATCCCCACATCTGCAGCACTGTAACCAATTTTAGAAAACAGTAAAAACAAAAAAAAAAAAACAAAATATACCCTCTAGGGTCCCAAAACATTAGGTCTGAAAGTTAAAAGTTATTATTTTTTAGCTTCCAATTGAACAGTACTCTTCTAGTTGCTTGTTAAACACTAGGAAGGATGCTTTATAAAATCTACAAAATAGTGTAAGACTTAAAAAATACTCTAGTCAATATCCTTCAATAATAACATATGTTGTGTCCTAAAGGAGGGAGAATTGGCATACATAAGATATTTTTTTTTTTTTTTTTTTTTATTTTGACAGGCAGAGTGGACAGTGAGAGAGAGAGACAGAGAGAAAGGTCTTCCTTTGCCGTTGGTTCACCCTCCAATGGCCGCCGCGGCCGGCGCGCTGCGGCCGGCGCAGCGCGCTGATCGATGGCAGGAGCCAGGAGCCAGGTGCTTTTCCTGGTCTCCCATGGGGTGCAGGGCCCAAGCACCTGGGCCATCCTCCACTGCACTCCCTGGCCACAGCAGAGGGCTGGCCTGGAAGAGGGGCAACCGGGACAGAATCCGGCGCCCCGACCGGGACTAGAACCCGGTGTGCCGGCGCCGCTAGGCGGAGGATTAGCCTAGTGAGCCGCGGCGCCGGCCTGGCATACATAAGATAGAACAAAGCTACACCAGTATATATTTCCTTCATTATGAGCCTAAGTTCTAAAGTTATTAAATTCTGTTGTGGAGTTTGTTCCTAATTCCCTGTAAGATTCAAAATACAGAAATGGTTTAGGAAAATTTCTGTTTCACTACCATCGAATAGAAGACCTGCTTTGGACATAATCATCTGCTTTTCACCAGAAGTATGAGAATTTAACAGGGCTTAATTACTGCCATATTAAATTGGTCCAGATTTAGGACCAACTGAGAGAGAAGCACAGGGATCCGGCAGAAGTTAAAACATAAGCTTTCATGGAGTTTACAGCTAGGCAGGTAGATGTGTTTGTGGGTGTGCGGCCACACTGGGCTTTCTTTATTAAAGATTTATTTCTTTATCTGAATGTCAGATTTGTATGAAGAGAGAGTGAGACAGAGGAAGAGAGAGAGTGAGGGAGAGAAAGAGAGAGAGAGAGCGTGCGCTTCCATTTGCTGGTTCACTCCCCAGATGGCTGCAATGGCTGGGGCTGGGCCAGGATAAAGCCAGAGCCAAGAGCTTCATCCAGGTCTCCCACATGGGGGTGGCAGGGGCCTAAACACTTGTGCCATCCTCTGCTGCCTTTCCCAGGCACATTAGCGGGATCTGGATTGGAAGTGGTGCAGCCTGGACACAAACCAGCGCCCACAGGGGATGCTGGCATTGCCGACATAGCATTTACCTGCTACATCCCCACATTCGGCTTTTGTAACCCTGATTTATGAAGTCCGCAGGGTGTCCACCCAGTTGCTGGCAGCACTGGGCCATCACAGACTCCCTGTAGGGTCAGTGTAGTTATCGCAGAAACTGGAGACGGCAGTGGGAAGATATGTTGATCTGGAGAGAGAGTCCCAAAGTGTGAGTGAAGTATCATAAACTCTTTTTCTCAAATTCCCAAATCCAAAATGAAGAGTGAAAGTGTGTGCAAAGACTATACCTTCTGAGCAGTGAGCATTTCTCCTCACTAAGGCGTAGGGAGGAGTAGGGACCTATGTTCTTCTCCTTCAACTCGAAATTTGAGTGTGAGAATCAGGGCTGGTCATTTTGTACTTCTCATACCATTAGGGAAACCATATGCCATATGAAAATTAACTTGACAACAAAATAGAAATGGGATTGTTGCAACCAAATGGAACCTGGGAACTCTGGCAGGGGTGGGGTGTAGTGCCAGCAGGGCTGGGAGTGCCCAGGGATTTTTCATTTTATGGCTGTATTCATCAGTAAATGTTAATTTTATTTTCAACAGTTTACCTAGTCCCTTTCTTAAGAAAAAGAATTTTTCATGGGGAGCACCAAAAAACAATAACAGAAAAAAACTTAGGCTGGAAGGAAATTTTCATTCAGTACAATCGAACACGGCAACTGGAGATCAGGCGAGTGACTCAAATTCAGAAAAAGGTGGAGCTGTTTCCTGATGATGGTTTCTGCACAGAAACGGCTTTGTGAAGGATTTGGGAATAGGGGGCAGAGTAGGCTAAGGAGCCAGCTTGGCTGTAGAGGGCGCCCTCACCCCTGGAGCATGGCTTTTCCAGCTTCCAGGAGAAAGAGAGCTCCAGAAGAACTGGCCTTGAACCCCAGGCCACACAGAAACCAGCAACGGGGCCAGCACTGTGGCATAGTGAATAGAACCACACCGCCTGCAGCGCTGGCATCCCATATAGACACCGGTTCAAGTCCCAGCCACTCCACTTCCAATCCAGCTCTCTGCTATGGCCTGGGAAAGCAGTGGAAGATGGCCCAAGTACTTGGGTACCTGCACCCATGTGGAGACCTGTAAGAAGCTCCTGGCTGTTGGCTTCTGATCAGCACAACTCTGGCCCGTTGAGGCCAGCTAGGGAGTGAACCAGTGGATGGAAGACTCTCTCTCTCTCTCTCTCTCTCTCTCTCTCTGCCTCTCTGGAACTCTACTTTTCAAATAAACAAATAAAACTTTTAAAAAAAGAGAAACCAGGGGCCAGTGCCATAGCTCACTTGGTTAATCCTCTGCCTGCGACACCGGCATCCCATATCGGCGCCAGGTTCTAGTCTCGGTTGCTCCTCTTCCAGTCCAGCTCTCCACTGTGGCTCGGGAGGGCAGTGGAGGATGGCCCAAGTGCTTGGGCGCCTGTATCCGAATGGGAGACCAGGAAGAGGCACCTGGCTCCTGGCTTCGGATCGGCACAGGCTGTGGGGGCCATTTGGGGGGTGAACCAATGGAAGGAAGACTTTTCTCTCTGCCTCTCTCTTTCACTGTCTGTAACTCTACCTGTCAAAAATAAAAAAACAAAATTTAAAAAAGAGAAACTAGCAGCAGTATAGACCTATTTCCATTTTTTTTTTTTTTTGACAGGCAGAGTGGACAGTGAGAGAGAGAGACAGAGAGAAAGGTCTTCCTTTGCCGCTGGTTCACCCTCCAATGGCCGCCGCGGCCAGCGCGCTGCGGCCGGCGCACTGCGCTGATCCAATGGCAGGAGCCAGGAGCCAGGAGCCAGGTGCTTCTCCTGGTCTCCCATGGGGTGCAGGGCCCAAGCACTTGGGCCATCCTCCACTGCACTCCCTGGCCACAGCAGAGAGCTGGCCTGGAAGAGGGGCAACCGGGACAGAATCCGGCGCCCCAACCGGGACTAGAACCTGGTGTGCCGGCGCCGCAAGGCGGAGGATTAGCCTAGTGAGCCGCGGCGCCGGCCCCTATTTCCATTTTTTAAAAAAAGTATGTATTTCCAAATATGAACATTAACTCTGCTGCAAAAATACTGAACAGAAGCTGAATGATAACAGAGAATGTAGTTGATTTAAATTCTTTTCTTTTGGAAAATTATGTTACATTTTTGTTTCTACAATTTGTATGCTATTCATTGATTTAAAACCAGAACAAGGTGTTATTAAAAATTAAGTATAACTCAAGCATGCAACTACAGCTTCTCTTTGTCTCGGGTAACCCCAGAAGATAAATGATGCTTTCTGCTGTTTTTGATTTATAAGTGCCTTGCTATTGTGATAAGATGAAAAATAACTAAAATAGGTCTCTGTTCTCAGCCATTTGCAGAGCAATTTTCTGAAGAGTTCAAATCTAATTTTATTAGAAACTATTTTCAAGTTGCACTGGTTTGCTTCTTGGCAAACAAGTCTTAAAAGAATGACACAATTTATCCAGCATGTTCTGTAATAAATGTGTTTCAAAAATAAGAAACTGATAAAATGAAGGGAAGACATTAGTTTTAAATATGGATTTTAAAAACTTGCTTATTTTAAAAATTTATTTGAAAGGGAGCAAGACACACAGAGTGAGAGAGAGGGAGAGATAGAAACAGAAGCAGATCTTCATTTGCTGGTGCACTCCCTAAACATTTGCCTGCAACAGCTGGAGCTAGAACAGGACAAAGCCAGGAGGCAGAATTCAGTTTTGGTTTGCCATTTGTGCAGCCATCACTTGCTACCTCCCAGGTAGAAACTGGAATCAGAAGTGGAGCCGGATTCAAACCCAGGCACTTTTATTCAGGATGTTGGCTTCCGAAACAGCATCTTAATCCTGAGGCAATTGCCTACTCCTTTAACTTGGATTTTTAAATAAAACTCTTTGAATGACACCTATATTAATTTTCCACTTACCTAAGCTTCATTAATTGAAATCAGGCATGTGTGGTTTTGTGTTGTATATCACAGGTATGGTGAGGTGTTATTTAAAAGATGATCTTTATTTTGGGATGGATGCTGTGACACACTATTTTAGGTTGCAGCTTGGGGCACATGTATCCCTTGTCAGGGTACCTGGTTCCAGTTCAGGCTACTCCCTGCTTCTGATCCATCCTCCTGCTAATGTGCATAGGAGAAAACTGATGTTCTCCCTAAACATGAGTTCCTGCTACTACCACCTATGTGTAAGACCCAGCTGGAGATATCGAGTTGAAGCACCCTGGAAGGAGAATTCGGGGCTCCTGACTCTGTTTTGCTGCATTCCTATCCTGGGCATTTGGAGAGTAAACAAATGGATGGAAAATTCTCTCTCTCTCTCTCTCTCTCTCTCTCTCTCTCTCTCTCTCTCCTTTTCTCTCTCTCACCTTCTCCCATTTCAACTAGATGAAAATAAAATTTGAAAATATGTATATTAGAGTTGTATGGTTTGATTCAAAAGTGTACAATGGTTTGCTAGTGAAAAATAAATCCTATTAAAAAGGGCAATGTAGTAATCAGGGAAAATTTAATTCCAGGGTGCATTTCATTCCAAGAGTCCACCAGGGAGGTATATTAGAGCCTGTCTAATATTTACAAAGTTGTCCCAATAATGAATGTGATCCTGTAAAGTGGGAATATTCTCATCATAGTCTCAGTGCACATGTTTCTTGAAGTCAGAAGACAAAAATGGAGTTGTTAAACTGACTTGCTTATTCTTAGAAGGGAAATTTCTTTTACTTTTGGAGTTGTCAAGGCAAATAAAAGTAATGCTAAAGGGTCCCTCTGGATTTGGGCCCAGAATCAGGTCATTCTAGTCCATCTAAGCTGGTATACACTTGGCTTGTATAAAACCCCATTTACAATCTCATGTTGAGTTTTCAGCATGTCAGTTTTGTGCAGAGAGTAGACATTTGTCTCAGATAACACCAGTGACCAACTATACCAGTTTACCTGGGAGTTTTCTGGGATGTGGAACTTGCAAGTGTTAAGACTCAGGCTGTTCCAAACAAGTCAAGACAGTTGTTCTCTCTGCTTCACTCTCATAAGGGGATTAGATATTTTTCCACTTATACAGAGTGAGCAAAGGAACATTTCAGCCACTGTGAGTCAATGAAAGGGCTCCAGTGCCTAGTTGTAAAACAGATGTTTTCCTTTATCTTTCATCTGGTTCCACAGTACCAGAGGTGGCGACTCTGAAATCTTCTGATAACTTCTTGCCACATCTCTTTGATCAAAGCATCATTAGAACTTCCACTTTTCAAAGGAAATAAGCAACGAAAGAGCCATCTTGGTCACATCTCCGTGATGATTTGCACTGGAGCTCAGATCAGAGGCAGATGTGTTTCCAGAAAAAGCAGCTGGTGTGCTACAACCAGATAAGTGATTATCTGAAGACTCAAGCTTATCTTAGGCATTTTATTTTGTGAAAGTTTAGAAAAGAAGGTCATATAAATCATGTAATTTACCAGCTAGGGGCAAGAGGGTCAACTTATCTTCTGGACATCTTCCTGAGGAGGGATCTGATGACAAGATGTTTCTTGAATTATATTTACATTTATTAATTCTGAAAACATATATTCAGTTCTATTTCAGAAAGATAGTTTGGTTATTATTACTGCCAAAAACTCTTCAGCAAAAATATTGAGTTGGTTGTCATGGACTTTCTGATTATTAATAACTTGGAATCTTATGGAATATCCCTAGATTTTGACATTTGCAGTTCATTTATTGGATGTTGTTTTAGGCTTTACTTCTACATCTGTCAGTTTTTCCTTTATTTCCCTCCAGCTTAGACTATTATTGAAAAAACTTCTGTTGCAGAATTACATATTGAGTGATAGAGCTGCTTAAATTTCTCTATTTTAAGCTGAGAGGGTTTTTTTTGAATAGTTATTGGAATTTTGGCAAAATTCAGTGAAGCAGAGTTATGTTGCATTGTCTTCATTTGCTTTTCTTACCTAACAACTCATTTTTCAGTTTTGTCTGAGAAATGATCTCTATTATCTTCAAAGATTGCTAATACATTTTGCTTTTCAGGAAAGGAGAAAGAGAGAAAGAGAGAAAGAGAAAAGGAGAGTAGAGAAGGGAAAGAGAGAGAGAGAGAGAGAAGGAGGGAGGGAAAAAAGTACCTCTATAATCTGATTCCTTCTTCAAATGATGTGTGTGACCCCTAATGAAAACCTTGTGTACATTATAGAACTTCATTATTTTGGCGAAAAAGTGGGTAAATATAGTCTAATGTTTGGGGTAGATTTCCTGTGTGGGTGTCTATTGATGAACCCCCATAGGATCCATTTTCTGGCCTGATTGCCCTAAAATCTAAATTTTATCAGTCTACTCAATCATGATCAGGTTTCTAGTGAACTGAATTAATTGAATTAAAATTTAGTCAAAGGGCATGTGTGCCATTCAGTCATTTCATCACTAGACAGATTTTAAATCATAATAAAATTTGAATAAGCGTTTTAGAACCTAATCAAAATAAACTAGTGCCTATACTGTGTCTCAAGTACTGTGCTAGTTGTGGTTGGCAAAGGTTTCAGTTTGAGTAAGGTGTTTCAAAAGGAGATGCAAATGTCTAACACAGCCAATTGTATTTCCCTTCAAGGTCATGCTGTAGGTCTAAAACCTGACACCTGGTTTCTAATTATATTCCGCAGTCAACAAAGAAAGTCATTTGACATTGTTGGCTTCTTTTTCTATCAAATAAAAGATAAAACCCCTCTAGCATATGAAGTCCTTGGATGTAAAGGATTATTCTTCCCAGAAATGTAATTCTTGTGTATATGTTAGAGCCATGCTTATTGAGCCCAGGACCTTATCATAAGCGGCACTTGATATATCCATTCTGTGATGTTTGTAAAATGAATAAGTCATCTATCATAGGGAATTTCTGCCTTAAGCATCTCTGTTTTCCACATCTAAATGAACTGAAGAATCTGTGAAACAGAAATTAATGACAATTATCAATTTGATTTGTTCAAACTCCTGGCTTCTGACTACTTATGCTTTTGTTTTCCTGTGAGTGGTAAAACTTCAACTCTAGCTCTTCTGGATGTAGATCAAGTGTGATTAATGTGTTTTGATGAAAGCAGTTTCATCAATTTATAGCACAAGTCACTTTGTTAAAAAATATATTCATCAAACTACAATTCCTTTGCAACCTACATGTGAAAGAAACCACAACCCAGTTTCAGAGACTGATGGTTCTCCCTGAAGGAAGTGGAATTAGAACTCTTGCACAGTGAAATTTAGAGAAATCAGCAGGGATAGTAGTGGCTATTCAATGGCAGTTTTGCAAAACTAGAGGATGCACAATGGGTTGAATGCATTTGCATTTAACATTAAATATTTCACGACTTTAAGTGTGCAACCTTATTTTGATCAGACTCTTGAGGGTCACAAAGGAGAAAAACCATATGATGTTATTAATAAAAATCAAAAGTATTATTATGAGTATATAGTAATTTTAAATATGATAAAGAAATATATGTTTCAAGTTAAAGATCAGCATCATTCACTTCAACTGCATGAATGAGAACAGCTATTATCAACCTTATCATTCAGGACTGTTCCAGAAGTATCTGCCCATGAAATTAGAAATTTACACAAAGTAAACATAAGAATTCAAGTCTTCAGCCATTACAGATGTTAACATGTTTAAAATAATTTATTTATTTATTTGAAAGAGTTACTCAGAGAGAGGAGAAGCAGAGAAAGAGATAGAGGTCCTCCATCCACTGGTTCACTCCCCTGATGGCCGCAATGGCAGGAGCTGCACAGATACGAAGCCAGGAGCCGGGAGCCAGGAGCCAGGAGCCAGGAGCTTCCTCCCTGTCTCCCATGCGGGTGCAGGGGCCCAAGCACTTGGGCCATCTTCTACTGATTTCCTAGGTCATAGCAGAGAGTTGGATCAGAAGTGGAGCAGCCAGGACGTGAACTGGTGCCCATATGGGATGCCAGCACTGCATGCGGCAGCTTTACCCACTACACCACAGCGCTGGCCCTAGATGTTAACATTTTATACGTGAAAACTTGAGAATGTGTTTCTGAATTGAAAAACAATATTAAAGTTATTACAATATTAGGTTATTTAGGAAATACACAGCAAAAACACAGTAGTACTCTTCTAGTTATTCCATAACTGGATGATAATATAATAGAACAAAATAGTCATGCATTACTTATTAATAAGAGTATGTACTGAGAACTGTATCATTATGTGATTTTGTCATTGTGTGAACATCACAGAGTGTACTTACACAAACTAAGAGGGCAATATAATCTTATGAGACCACGTTGTAAAAACAATCTGTCATTGAATAAATTGTTACGCAGCGTATAATTGAATTGTAATGACAGAAACAAAACAATTGTACACTTCCAGTATTCAGGTTACAGTCAAGCTCTAATGATGGGAATAAGTGATAAAAAATGAAAGCAAAGAAAAAGACATATTTTTTTTCTGGACAGGCAAATTTAGTAATATTAATTTATTAATACTCTTGTAATATATATTCCCTTAACATATTTCTACAATGCAATCAAAGTAAAAATAAGTCTATTTTCAAAAATTAATTTTTCTATTATTCTTTCCCTAAAAAGAATATACTGAACATCCACACGAGAATTTCTAAGAGGGTGAATAATTAAGATGTAGCAGCTCCAAAACAGGTGTTAACATACTTTATAATGTGGAAGAAACTGAAATTATGTTTTCACTGGGGTATGAATACCTAAATGGATCCAGGGGACAAAGAAATACTCAAGATATGTTTCTGAACGAGAGTGACTTAATGAAAAGAATCAGAACAGCTATCATCACTCACTTGACACAAATCACTATTCTCATCACAGCAGAATAAGCTGGTTCCAGGACATTTAGTTTTGTTGCTACTTCCAGTTCTCCCATTTCTTTGTATAGACATTTTCTTCCACCAGATTTAAACATTTCTTCTCCTTCTCTTCCCCTTTTACTCCATTCCTTCCCATTTGAGGTTCTTCTATTATTATCAACACATTTTATTTTCCTGTAGAATTATAAGCATTTGCTCCTTTTGTCTTAATGACCAAATATTTATTTTAAAATACATCAAATGTGTCCAAATAATCTCTCTATAAACTTATGTTCATAGTAATAGCATACAGGTAAAAAATGTATAGGATAATTCTTTTCTTCTTGCTTAAAATTGATGAGAAAACATGCTATTTTCATGGTGTTTGGCTTGAGAGCATTTGATTATCAATCAGATTACATGGACTGGAAAGAAAACATGCAGGTTTTTTTTAAGACTTCAATAGCTGAGAGAAGCAATGAGCCTTTGACACAGCTTATCTTCAGAGGACGAGCAATCTTGTTGCAGTAGGATTTCTGTTTTCTGTAGTTCGCTTTCAACTTCCTCAATTCTCTGCTCTTCTCATCTTACAGCTTTTTTTCTTTGTCTTAAAGTATATACTCTTCTTGATTCAAGATATTCATGTCTGTTTGCTCATGGATTTCTCTAAGGATTTCCACTTCTTGTGACTAAGTTGTATGTTTTTTAAACCAAGCTCTTGTCGATTGTAAGGGAAATTGTCATTTGCCAAATTATTCACATAGATGGCAACTGATCATGCAAACCGGTTTGTCGACAAATTTTATCTTAAACTCTTGCTAATGTCATTTTTACTTACAGATATGCATCATTTTCAGTTTTTTCACACTAGTGGCTAGTTCACCATTGGCTGAATTTATTCCATTTATATCTATTTACTTCTTTATTAGATATGTCCCTAGATTCAGAATCAGTAGCAAGTCCTGTCATCAGTATTGTGCAGTTATTCAGAACTTCAATTTCATGCATTTTGTAAGCTAGAACATTAGTTTGAGTGCTCACTGAACTGAGTATGCTGCTTGGTCCAGCTGTCTGATTCCTGTTCCACATTCTTTTTATGTCTGGCATTTTCTTCTCAAGCACAAGGAATTTGTACTTTATTTTCTCTTCATTAGAAAAGCTTATTGCCTCTGTAAATTTAACTTATTCCCTTATAAAAGTAGATGACCAAAAATAATAAGTAAGGGAAGAGAATATAGCATGATGGTGCTTCAAATTGTTTATGGAAAAATGGAATTAAAAGAGAATACATTTATTTCTTCAATTTTTTGAAACTATTCATGCACTATATTGTACCATTCTGTTATTTTTTATTGAGAATATAGTGAAAAGACTTTAGAAATATGCTAACAAAAATCCTTTTTTCTTTCAATTATAAATCCACCTGTCAACTCCTGATTGTCATTAATATCAAATATATCAAGTAATACCATGACCATTCAATATTTTATATCTTTATCTTAAATTCCCAAAATCTTTATGACATAAAGAGTGAATGAGATCCTTAAAAAGTAAATTGGAGTTAATTAATTAATTTATTTATCTTTGCCAGGGGCTCCCAAACTCTTCCCAGAAGCAAGCATTTTCAACTTTCAGAACTCTTCATGAAAATCAGATCAGCTTGACATTTACCACTCAGGGAAATACTCCAGCACCTGAGTGAGCTTCACAATTAAAAACTCTAAGACCCAGGGAATAAAAGAGGCCATCAGAGGATAAATATGGGACTAAGTGCTGCAATGAAACTCATCGAAGTGGATGATGATATGTTTAAAGATACTGGCCATTTTGAACTTTGTGAAGTTCAAAGTCACCCAGGAGCTGAATATTAAGGAAAGTTTGGCCACAAGAATAGAAATAAACAAAGATTCCCCTATATACTCAGAGTACTATTTAAAAACAAAGATGTATAAAATGTCCATCATTAAAGTAAAAGATCTTGTTGGAGTCATCTACTAAATAGCATTCACTTTGATTGTATGGCATGCAGTGTCTTCTGACTGGAGAGTGCTTGGATACCAGAGGTTCTCTTTGTACTGATCTATAGGTAGGTGCATTTTCATTCATTGCTTTAGGCAATGACTTGATGGTATTATTACTTGTAGAGTTTGAGTTTCCAGATGTGCTTTATTGCCTTGAACACCTGTAGATTCTTTAAAGCCATAAATTCCTCCATGTTCTCATGATCTACTTAGGAGAGTTCCTTTATCAGATTTTTGTTGTGGTTTACTTGAAGATGGTGCACTTATAAAAAAGATTTACTTATTTATTTGAAAGGTAGAGTAGCAGAGAAGAAAAGAAACAGAGAGATAGCTTACATTGCTGGTTAACTCCCCCAAAGCCCACAACAGTCAGGCTAGGCCACACTGAAGCTAGGAGTCAGGAACTCCATCATGGTCTCCCATACAGATGGCAGAAACCCAAGTCCTTTGGTTGTTATCCATTGCCTCCCAGGTACATTAGCATGATTGGAAGAAGACAAGCTGGGATTTGAACCAGGTATTCTCATATGGGATGTGAGCATGCCAAGCAGTGCCCACAACTCATCCTAAGTTTTCTTTTAATATGTCCATATATGGATTATCATGAATCCTTGTATCTACATATTGACTATACACCTTTCTTAATGTTTACTTTTAATTATTTTATGTAAATATTGAAGACTTTGTGCCTTTAATATATCTTAGAGTCTTATTTTCCTCTTTTGTGATGATCAGTTGTGTTTACAACTTTTCAAGACTTTTCTTTTAAAAATAATAACAGAGGCAGTGTGTTATGTGGATCATGTACCTCATGATAATTGTGAAGATAAAAACTAGTTCAATATCAAAAGTTGAAAGAAAGAGGCAGTTACTTGGGATCATCTCATTACAGAGTGCCTACCTGGTTCAATTCCATTTTCTGCTCATGCACCTGAAAGGCAGCAGATTATTGCTCATGACTTAAGTACCCACCACCCATGTGGGGACTCAGATGGATTTCCTAGTTCCTAGTTTTACCTGTCCCAGCCCTGGCCATTGTGAGCATTTGAGAAGTGAACCAGCAGGGGGACGATCTCTCTCTCATACTCTCTTTCTTTCCCTCTCTCCTTTTCAAATAAGTAAATTAAAAAAAATTTGAAAAAGAAGACAGCATAATTAGTAGTATACATTGACATCTAATGAGGCTAATAATAAGTTGCATTTCTTCTCTTCCAAAGTTCAGAATTAATTGAGAAATAAGACGCAAGTGTCAAGCAAATGTTGACAAGATACTAGGCTTATTTCAGATAAAGTTTAATAGGAATTCTGAGTAGGACCTGGAGCCATATAGGTTTTTCTGTCACTTACTGGGGAGAACCAAATGGAGTTCTAGGCTCCTGACTTCAACCTGGCCCAGCTCCTGCTGTTGTGGCCATTTGGGGAGTGAACCAATGGATGAAAGATCTCTTTCTTTCTCTCTTTCTCCCTCTCTGCCTGTTGCTTTGCCTTTAAAATAAATAAAATAAGTGAATGAGTAAATTTTTAAAAAATCAGGAATGCTAAAACTGTAAGAGAAACAAAAGCAATTTTCCCAAGGAACACAATTTGGTAACAGTACTTTAAAAGAAAAACCACAAAGTAGGTAGAATACTTACTTGAACTCCCTAAAATTAGCTTGGAAATAGTAAAAATGAGGAAATTTAGATATGTAGTTGGATTAAAAGGGTTTACAAAACAATGTAAACTACAAATATTAATTGAATTGTTGGGACATATTTATGATTTTGGAGTTTCATCCAATTTTTTTTCCCAAAAGGCAAGGAAACACTCTCTTGAGAACAATTTCATTTGCAATCTGAAATAGCTCAATTTTATGTATTCTGCTGGCATCATCATTCAGAATCAAGATGCCCATCAGCTATGCTTATTTTGAGAGCATTTCAGCAGTCAAGTTCAGCAAACCACAGAGATCTGCCAAGGGAAAGAAGTGGATAGGCCTGGGAATGAGGCCATATCCTCTGAGGAAAAATATCAAAGGGGGATTTTTTCTATCCATGTCCTGAGGTCTAATGAGTTCACATCAGTATTTTATAGTCTTTGGGCAATGTGTTCAGTGCACTTCTTTTTTAGGCTTAATGAGGAAAGCTGACTGTAGTACTTACTTACTTTAAATTATACATTAATTTAATTTTAATTAAAATTAATGAAGCTTCAAATATTTTTCAATAATTCAATCTTTTCAATGCATCCATTCACTAACACTTCTTGAAAAACAATAGGTGTCACGTATCACGAGAATTTCTAGAGATATAAAACCGTATATTACATTGTTTCTTCAAACAAGCAATTCAAGAACCCCTTGGGAAAACAGGCTTTCATGTAAGCACTTAACATAAGGGCTATCAAAGATTACTGGAACAAAGTTATATTAACAGGATAAAATAAGTGTTCAATTCAGGGGGAATCAGGGAAAAATTCATAAAAATAAATATCAAGAGCATATTTCATAAGATACTGCCACAATATTAAAACACTTATCTCTATTGTATCACATAGATACAATTTTTGATAATATTATTTTGATAATATTATTAAGTAATGCTCATTGAAGGACAAAGATCATTTTAAAACATTCTGTTACAGAGAAAATACGCTGAGTAAATGCTTTGCTTTTATTGTTGTAAATAGTGGAAAAGGATGTCATAATATAAAAGGAACTGTGAGTGTTGCACGATTTGAAAATGTAAATTTTTATAATAGGCCTCTTGTCAAATTTTGAGATTAAACACCCCGGTTTATATTCTATTATTCTTTCCTTTATCTTTACTGAATTTGAGTTTTCAGACTCTATTTCTGTGATGTGGAAATGAAAAAGGTGCAGGATGAGAAACTATCAAATTCAGGTCTCTTATTTCTGGATAATGAATTAACAGGCCAAGTTGCACAAATTATTACTGTTCACTAGATGGCAGGATACTAAAGGACTATGCTGTCATAGTATCTGGTCTCACAAATGTGCTTAGGTGATTTGATTTTAGGTCCTTCATATTGCTGCAAAATTCAGTGATTCATTATTAAGTGACACTGAATATATGTGAATTTCATGAAGTAGCCTCTGTTGCAGATGAAAGTAGTTTCCAAAAATAAATGATGGAATCTTATATCTGTAAGGACTCTTTTATTTTTTAGCATTTTCATTTCCTCTGGCATGCCCTCAAATCCTTGCCTTCTTCTGAGTTTCCTAGGAATATTATTTTCATTATAATTCTCTTGGCTTCCCAACTTATAAACTTCAGAGATATTCTTGAATCCATTGTCTTTCTTGCCCACTCTTAACAAAATATTAAGTATCATGAATGAGAGTCTGTTTATCTACCTTCTCAACAGCTGGCCTTTCTGATACGGCCTCCCATGTATTCATTATCCCAAAGAATTCAAGGCACTGCTCCAGTTAGGCTATCCTCATGTGTTGCACAGTCTGTTGTAGTTATATGCTACCTGTCTTTTCTGTCTTGAGTCTTGGTGTGACAAAGCTACCTTCCATACCCTATTACCATGATCTTTCCAACATACACACTTCATCACATCAGGGTATTTAAATAGATTGTAGGGATCACTTTTTTTTTACCAGATGGGCAAAAAAAAAAAAAAAAAAAACAAAAACAAAAACTAAAAACCAAACTGTGATGAAAATTCAACATTGTCAAGATTGTGGGATAATAGGCAATCTCATACTCTGGGGATCCAGCTATTGATATCTTTTTTTCATTTTTTTCAATATTAATAATTTCCTTTGAACAATTCCAATACCATTAATATTGCGCAACATTATTCTTTTTAATTTAAAAAAATTGTAATATATTTTATTTAAGTTATACAAGTTTCATATATTTCCTTTATACTGTTTTAAGGACATAGTGGCACTTCCCTCTCTACCTTCTGTCCCACCCACGCTTCAACCTTTCCTACCTCTCCCTCTCAGATTCCCATTCATAATTTCTACAATGATCTTTTTCCAGTACACTTAATAGTTGTACAGTTAACCCTACCCTAAGTAAAAGAAAGAGTTCAACAAATACTATGAAGACAAATCAAAACACTATTCCCCAATGAAAAAGACAAGGGCTATAAACAATCATTGATTTTCAGAATGTCTATTTCACTCCAATACATTTTATTTCAGATACTCTAGAGCAACATTATTAAGAGGTACATTAATAAATAACCTAAATTTTTATCAATATAGAAATGTATGTACAGTTTTGTATGTTCACATAATGGAGTACTGTACAGCATGTAAGAATAAATGGATCAAAATGTGTCATTAAGAATATTTGTGATCTTCAAGATATATTATTAATGAAAAGAACACAGCACAGAGTAAAATGTAAAATGAACCATTTGTGTTAGAATGCTTATTTCTTATTTTTTCTATCCATACATACAGACCCATGTAAAAATATGGTGCACTATAGCCTAGTTGTTTATATCATGGATTCTGAGGTTTTAAGACTACTTTCACTACTTTTAACTAGTTTTATTACCCTGAACAAGTTAGTCTTTCTGAGCCTCATTTTCTTCCCTATAAAGTAGAAGTTATGATCATAATTACCTGTAGGGCTGCTGTGAAGATTAAATGAAATGACAAATATGACGTCCTTTGAACAGCATTTGGCATAAGATCTCTATTAGTGGTTACTATAAATTTGTACACTAGTAAACTTCTTCTGGAAGGTGATAAAAATGCTGAGGAATGTCTTTTTTAATACAACGTGCAAGTCCTATTTTTATAATATTAAAAAATGAGATATCTTTTAAAATTCCTTCACTGGGTCTCCATTGCTTCAGGGTGAATTTAAAAATAATTGGTTTCCTATTCAACACTTCTCATGACCAGTGTTTCCCTGTCATCTTCAATTTATGTTCTTCTATGCTATGTTACAGAACTTGTTCCTGTAATATCTTTTCCTCTAGGTGTTCCTTCAGAGATTCTTTCATTTTCAAATTAAATCTCTGTTCTTTCAGAAATTCTTTCCTGGGACAGGATGCTTTTTTTTCTTCCTCTCTTACAACCCTCTGCAGAAAGCCACCTGTTGCACCTTGTTTGTGCCTCTTCATGTACATTCACAGCACTTGAAGTGTTCATTTGTTACCAAGATTATGTACTTGTTGATTGCATGTTTAAATACTTACCTCACCCCTTTATTGTGAACTCTTGAAGTCAGGAACTGTTTATTTTCCATCTCTCTCTTTATATTGCCTGTAACTTGGTATTTGCTTAATGAATTTTAAATTCGTAAACAAATGATTATAAATAAAATCATGCCTAGTAGAGAAATTTCAGAAGCCTTAATAGGTATTGTAACAGAAACAATACCAGGTATATCAGAGCAGTTATGAAATTGGTTACACTGGCATAGAAGGCTTAATGAGTGAAAATAGGTATTTGAATTTAAGGACAAGAAGAAGCTATGGCAACAATAGGGAAGAGGTGGGTCCTAGAACCTAGGAATTTGATGAAGGGGCTCAAGTGGGACTGATGTTTTAGAAGAGCTCTTTGCAATTTGCTTTGGGCTTATGAAGAGGGGATACTGGGTGGGTGGAAGGTCTGGTGGGTGGTAGACCATTGGGACAAGTGTAGTCTGGTGGACACTCAGACTGCTGAGGGAGAGCTGACAAGTGGATACATGAACAGTCCTGGATGAAGACCCAGTTAGTGAGCACATTGATTCTTGAATTGTCAGAGTAGTGCTGACTTGGTGCTCCTAGCTTGCTGTGTTTCTATGGGTAGGGACATGCAGAAGTTTTTTTTTTTTTTTTTTAACTTCTGATTCTTTTATTTTTAACTTTTATTTAATGAATATAAATTTCCAAAGTACGATTTATGGATTACAATGGCTTCCCCCACATACCGTCCCTCCCACCCACAACCCTCCCCTTTCCCACTCCCTCTCCCCTTCCATTCACATCAAGATTCATTTTCGATTATCTTAATATACAGAAGATCAGCTTAGTATACATTAAGTAAGGATTTCAACAGTTTGCTCCCACACAGAAACATAAAGTGAAAAATAATAGATGATTTTTTTTAAATGATGATGAAATCAGATCAGACCTATTGTCATGTTTAATCCCAGTGAGAGTCAAGTTGGGAATTGATATTTTTTTTTTTTTACAGAGGATCAGTTTAGTATGCATTAAGTAAAGATTTCAACAGTTTGCACCCCCATAGAAACACAAAGTGAAATATATTGTTTGAGTACTCGTTATAGCATTAAATCTCAATGCACAGCACATTAAGGACAGAGATCTTACATGAGGAGTAAGTGCACAGTAACTCCTGTTGTTGACTTTACCAATTGACACTCCTGTTTATGGCATCAGTAATCTCCCTATGCTCCAGTCATGAGTTTCCAAGGCTATGGAAGCCCTCTGAGTTCTCCGATTCTTATCTTGTTTAGACAAGGTCATAGTCAAAGTGGAGGTTCTCTCCTCCCTTCAGAGAAAGGTACCTCCTTCTTTGAAGACCTGTTCTTTCCACTGGGATCTCACTCACAGAGATCTTTTGCCAGAGTGTCTTGGCTTTCCATGCCTGAAATACTCTCATGGGCTTTTCAGCCAGATCCGAATGCCGTTAGGGCTGATTCTGAGGCCAGAGTGCTATTTAGGACATCTGCCATTCTATGAGTCTGCTGAGTATCTCACTTCCCATGTTGGATCACTCTCCCCTTTATTTATTCCATCGGTTAGTGTTAGCAGGTACTAGACTTGTTTATGTGCTCCCTTTGACTCTTAGTCCTTTCATTATGATCAATTATGAACTGAAATTGATCACTTGGAATAGTGAGATGGCATTGGTACATGCCACCTTGATGGGATTGAATTGGAATCCCCTGGTATGTTTCTAACTCTACCATTTGGGGCAAGTCAGCTTGAGCATGTCCCAAATTATACATCTCTTCCCTCCCTTATTCCCACTCTTATGTTTAACAGGGATCACATTTCAGAAGTTGATGCTAAGATTGCTAAAGCAAGCTGGGAATGGGACAATGCTGATAGGAAGTAGAGAACAGGAAGACAGTATTTTCTTCTTTCCTCATGCCTTCCAATTTTCTCCATAGACTACTGTTAGCAGATGGTTAGGAAACCTGTTGGAAATCAGTTTAAAGAATTTTAGCTCCAAATCACAGAAGAGAATGCTGAAGCTTGGACTTGTTGCTGAAAGACAGTAATCCAGGTAATTGGTTCTGAAAAATGTGACGTATTAAAAGATTTACTACCCTTCCAAAAGGTGGTTATGTAAACCTGCAATACAATTGACAGCATCTAATCCCCCTTTCAGTTCTTACTTCAGAATTTCTACAAAAATGCTTTAGTTTACGTAAGATTTCAAGATTTTTTTTATTTAAATGTCACATAGCTATTTCTAAGCTTTACAGCACAAATAATTATTTCCATTTTACATGTTGTCCAGATGTTATATTAATAATACAACAATGGTATGGTAGATGTCTTAGGAAATTTTAATTGAAACCTAAATTCTAGGGGTTTAATAGAATTATTAAAGAATATCATTTGCCTTTTTTTATTGTCATTATAAGAAATAATGGTGATTTCCGTTAATAGCAATGTCCCCGGTTCTATTATACAATGTGAATAATTGAATGTTGGCCTTATTTAAGAATAGTTCTAAATGAAGTAAAATAATCAAAGGAGAGTAATTTATTAAATTACATAAAATGCATTCTTAAACTAGTAGTGAATTTTTATATTGTGTGTCTATAGAATTATCAGTATAATAGTTTGAGTGTTGAGTGGACTTGATGAGTGATGTGAAGATTGTTTAAAAATCTCCTTTGAGTAAAATCATTAAGCAACCTTTTTGAGAGAATGGGAAATTAAATGAGTAAATAACGATTTCTATTCAAGCTCAGAGTTAAATCTAAGTTTCAATATTGGATTCAGCTTTGATTGCATAATGGAAATTTAGCAACCTAGTAACATTCACAGTAATAATGTGTAATTTGATAACATAATTTAAACAAAATACTTTTGTAAAATATTGAACAAAATGAGTAATTTATCATCTATTTGAGAAAGGAAAATAACTCCTGGATAAATATGCCAGATATATAATTCAATACATCTAATTGGGTATCAATCAAGTGTAACGTAACACATTAGTTCTTATATATTGAAAATAAATGTTCTGGAAGGGAACATTTAAACAAATCATTAAAGTTTATTTGGATTGTTCATGGATTTTGGAAACTGAGAACTGACTTTTTTTTAACTTTTATTTAATGAATACAAATTTCCAAAGTACAGCTTATGGATTACAATGGCTTCCCCCCCATAACGTCCCTCCCACCTGCAACCCTCCCCTTTCCCACTCCCTCTCACCTTCAATTCACATCAAGATTCATTTTTGATTCTCTTTATATACAGAAGATCAGTTTAGCATACATTAAGTAAAGATTTCAACAGTTTGCTCCCACACAGAAACATAAAGTGAAAAATACTGCTTGAGTACTAGTTATAGCATTAAATCTCAATGTACAGCACACTAAGGACAAAGATCCTACATGAGGAGTAAGTGCCCAGTGACTCCTGTTGTTGACTTAACAAATTGATACTCTTGTTTATGGCATCAGTAATCAACCTAGGCTCTTGTCATGTGCTGCCAAGTCTATGGAAGCCCCCTGAGTTCACCGACTCTGATCATATTTATACAAGGCCATGGTCAAAGTGGAAGTTCTCTCCTCCCTTCAGAGAAAGGTACCTCCTTCTTTGATGACCCATTCTTTCCACTGGGATCTCACTAGCAGAGATCTTTCATTTAGGTTTTTGGTTTTTTTTTTTTTTTTTTTTTTCAGAATGTCTTGGCTTTCTTCCATGCCTGAAATACTCTCATGGGCTTTTCAGCTGGATCTGCATGCCTTAAGGGCTGATTCTGAGGCCAGTGTGCTGTTTAGGACATCTGCCATTCTGTGGGTCTGCTGTGTATCTCACTTCCCATGTTGGATCGTTCTCTCCCTTTTTGATTCTATCAGCTAGTATTTGCAGACACTAGTCTTACTTATGTGATCCCTTTGGTTCTTAGTCCTATCATTGTGATCAATTGTGAACAGAAATTGATCACTGGGACTAGTGAGATGGCATTGGTACATGCCACCTCGATGGGATTGAATTGGAATCCCCTGGTATGTTTCTAACTCTACCGTTTGAGGTAAGTCAGCTTGAGCATGTCCCAAATTGCACATCTCTTCTCTCTCTTATTCCCACTCTTACATTTAACAGCGATCACTTTTCAGTTAAGTTTCAGCACTTAAGAAGAATTGTGTATTGATTACAGTATTCAACCAAAAGTATTAAGTAGAACAAACAAACAAAAATACTAAGAGGGATAACATATTAAGTTGTTCATCAACAGTCAGGGCGAGGGCTGATCAAGTCACCGTTTCTCAGTGTTCATTTCACTTTAACAGGTTTCCTTTTTGGTGCTCAGTTAGTTGTCCCCGATCAGGAAGAACATGTGGTATTTGTCCCTTTGGGATTGGCTTAAGAACTGACATTTATCATATAAGTTCTTTAAAATTAATTCCTCCTTTGAATTGTATTGGTAGAACCATGTAAGTTTTAGTCAGAAAAGAGTGATTAAATTTCTAGTTTCTAGGTGAAATAAGAAAGGACACAGAATTAAATCTATGTCAACATAAATAAATCCTACCCCCTTATTAACAATGATTTTACTACAGGATAAACTTGTAGGATTTGTAATACCTCAATCCTATTATTCAGTAAAAACAAGAAAAATTCACATCATCATCCAAGATTTTAATTGGGGTAAATGAGAGATTATTTTGGTGAAAGGACCATTGTGTAGAAGATGGAGAGGAAGCATGAGACGTCTAAATATTAACTCCAAGAGAAGTGGGGGGTTTAGGGAGGTAGGTTCTTTTTCCCTTATCACATCCATATGGGGGAATACACGGGAAAATGCTGAATGCAGAGCAAGTGATGGTAGTTATCTTGCAGACATGTCACCTTCATTTCTTAGGATGAATTGGCCTGTGGGTATTTGGAAGTTTCCTGGTAGCTATTTCAATAGTTTTGAAATTTACATGCATGTATAATATGTTTATATGATATATACAATTTTATATAGAAATTCCTGAAAATTATCAGGCTATCTGAGATTTAAAGAACTTATCTGGCCAGCACCACAGCTCATTAGGCTAATCCTCCGCTTGGGGCATCGGTACTCCGGGTTCTAGTCCTGGGTGGAGCGTTGGATTCTGTCCCAGTTGCTCCTCTTCCAGTCCAGCTCTCTGCTGTGGCCTGGAAAGGCAGTGAAGGATGGCCCAAGTGCTTGGGCCCTGCACCTGCATGTGAGACCAGGAGGATATACCTGGCTCCTGGCTTTGGATTGGCGCAGTGCTGGCCGTATCAGCCATTTCAGGGGTGAACCAATGGAAAAAGGAGGACCTTTCTCTCTGTCTCTCTCTCTCTCACTGTCTAACTCTGCCTGTCAAAAAAAAAAAAAAAAAAAAAAAAAGAAAAAAAACAACTTGACTAATTTCTGATGATTTAGTCGCTGCTAACATGATTCTGTGACTTACTGCTTCTCAGTAATGCGCAAGAATGTTAGAGAATCACTAAGTTACTTTAGAATTTTTCAAACCTGAGATCTCCATTTCACAAAGTCAGTGCTTCCTTGAACACCCAATTTTATCTCAAGTGCACACCAAATACCCATCACATAGCCATATAGAATTCACATATAGAAATACCCCATCTTCTCAAATCAACCACTTTCCACACTTCAATAATCATCCCTTCTTTTTCCACTTCAGAAATTGCTGGAGATTTACACTGTTTGTAGTCAGATAATTTAAAAACTAATCAGGAGGTTCACATTTTTTTTTTTTTTTTTGACAGGCAGAGTGGACAATAGAGAGAGAGACAGAGAGAAAGGTCCACACTCCAATGGCCGCCGCGGCCGGCATGCTGTGGCTGGCGCACTGCGCTGATCTGATGGCAGGAGCCAGGTGCTTCTCCTGGTCTCCCATGGGGTGCAGGGCCCAAGGACTTGGGCCATCCTCCACTGCACTCCCGGGCCACAGCAGAGAGCTGGCCTGGAAGAGGGGCAGCCCGGACAGAATCTGGTGCCCCGACCGGGACTAGAACCCAGTGTGCTGGAGCCGCAAGGCGGAGGATTAGCCTAGTGAGCCGTGGCGCCCCCCGAGGTTCACATTTACTAAGAATTCACTGTGCGGTAATCTATAGGATGATGTTGAAATATTATTTAAATTCTTTGGAAAATTCTAGAAAGTGTGTTTCAAAGGTTAAAGATGGAAAAATCCTGATGATGACACATTGAATCTGCATTTAATTTGGCTAATTCTGTTTGGGGTTAAAGCAGTGACAATGCACCTGAAACTAAAGTGAATTTACCAGAAGTCCAACAAAAAGAGGATTTTGTTCTGTTTTCCAATATTCCAATCTGGTAGTCTCACCAATCTACTTTAAACACATCCTGTAGCTTTTTTTTTTTTTTTAGAAAATATTATTTATTTAAAAGTCAGAGTTACACAGAGAAAGAAGGAGAGGTAAATAGAGAGGTCTTCCATCCACTAATTCACTCCCCAATTGGCTGCAATGGCCAGAGTTGCACTGATCCGAAGCCAGGAGCTTCCTCCCAGTCTCCCACGTGGGTGCAGGGGCCCAAGGAACTGGGCCATCTTCTGCTTTCCCAGGGCACATCAGAAAGCTGGATCAGAAGTGGAGCAGCCGGGACTCGAACTGGTGCCCATATGGGATGCCAGTACTGCAGGCAGAGACTTTACTCGCTATGCCACAGCGTCGGCTCACTGTCAGCTTTTTTAAAAGGGGGAAAAGAATGTTCATATTTTAGAGAATTTTCATGAAATTTAGTTCCACTATGAAATTGTTGTATTTATTATTGGGATTTACATTATTTTAATCTTTCTAGCATTTTCCCTTATTAACAATCTTTCCCACCACATTGAGAGCATGTATATTATTTTCCAAGTTAATCAAATACTAACCACTCACAGTCATCTGACATAGAGAGTATAACAATTTATACAACTGGCTTAGCAAGTATAGCTGCTGCCTGCAGTGCCAGCATTGCATACGGGTGCAGATTTGAGTCCTGGCTGCTCTACTTTTCTGATCCATCTCTCTGCCATAGCCTGAGAAAGTAGTGGAAGATGGCCCAAATCCTTGGGTCTCTGCACCCATATGGGAGATCCAGAAGAAGTTCCTGGCTCCTGGCTCCTGGCTTCCGATTGGCCAGCTCCTGCTGTTGCAGCCATTTGAGGAGTGATCCAATGGATGGATTACCTCTCTCTCTCTCCCTCTCTCTCTTTCTCTCTGACTGTGCCTCTCTCTAACTCTGCCTTTAAAATAAATAATTAAAAAAAAATTGGTTCCTGCTAGTGGCCTTGTATTCTTTTGCATGGACTTAAGAAATGAGCACAGAGAAACCAAGAAAAGAAATGGATAAAGAGCCCTAATTGGACTCAGATCCCAGGTTTCAGTTGAACTTGAGACCCAGCTCTACTTCTGCTCTTGGACCTGTGAGAAGTCCCTGTTTCCTTTGTATACATCCCCGCACATTTAAGGTTGTCTCAGTGGAACCTATAAATTGTAAATTATTCATTTTTAACCAATAAAATTCACTATTATTAAATGGATATCACTGGACTGCTAATGGGCATTGCCTCTGGAGTGGGTGTTGGGAAACAAAGATAAATAAGACATGGTTCCTCATCTCAAGCATCTTTGATTTACACAAATGCTCAAAAGCATGAGGGAGGGCAGACAAAGTATCTTAAACAGTGATGGATTTCTCATAATACCTGAAAGGGTCAATAGGGGTCTCTCATGATTCACTGAACCACTTTTCACAATGACTTACCAAAGCAGTTAAGTATTTTCTTTACATCATCTTGGTAATAAGTTATACTAAGCAATCGTATAGTAGCAACTGAAATGGATTTGATTTTACAGTATAAACTGCTTTTACAATTCCCTATGAGTCTGAAAATTGTTTCCTTGGCATTTAAGAGTTGATGTTTCCATTACAAACACAAAAGTATCCTCAGAACAATTGTCTTAACTGCTATCATGGGTTTGTAGTACACTCAGGGGCTGCCAGAGGGCACTGTAAAACAAGAGACCCTCACACACAGGGTACTTATGCATAGATCAAAACTAAAGAATGGTTAATTTATAATAATCTATAAGAAATAGATTAATCTGTAAGGAACAGAAAACACAGACTGAAATAAAAATATTGCCTGTATTCCTTTTGATAGTATGCTCATTGGAATAGGATGGATTGTTTTCCTTTTTTCTTGCTTTTTGTGTGGTTTTCTAACTAGAGCTGTGTGAAATTATTAACTGGTAAAGAGAGGAGCTCAGCTCTTGGTCTTCACAAATATTTTGATGATTCCTCTTATCCAGGTAATCCCTGAAACTGTAAATGTGCTGAGTTCAAGGCCAGCTTAACTATATTGCCAACTGTAGCTGTAGGTAGGTCTTTAAACAAAGCAGCAAGTTAATGAGATTGATCATTAATCATTGATCAGTTAATCAAATATATCCATACTAGATTGCTTTGCCATGGCTGCCATAACAAAATATCACAGACTAGGTGTCTTAAAACAACAGGAATTTATTTCTGAAGTCTAAACTCAAGGTACCATCAGTTTGGGTGGCCTCTGAGGTCTCTCTTCATGAAGTGTAGATACCCATCTTTTCCCAATACCATCACATAGTCTGCCTTATGGGCATGTCTGAAATCTGTATCCTAATCTCTTCTTTTAGGAACACAACAAAAGCGAATTACAGCACACACATGTGACCTTATTTTACATTAATTTACACTTTCACTGCCCAAACTCCAAATCCATTCACATTCTGAGATACTGGAACATAGGACTTCAACACTTGAATTTTTGGGGTGGGGGGTTGCAACTCAGTCTATAATAAGTAGGTTAATTATATTGACATCTATAGATGACAAGTGGGTAAGTGATTAAAGAAAACTGGTTAATGAGACTGGTCGTGTTTTGGTTCCTGGGATAGAAACCCTGCCAACCAGAACTGTTCTGTATGATGACCTGTATTTGTCCATATTTGGGTTCAGGTTTTGATGCTATTTGGTTTTATTGATTTTATTAAAATATGACCCTTTTGAAGTCACAACTTAAAATTTATTTTTAATCTTTCCCTGTGCAAAAAAAATTGTCAAACTTAATTACTGTCATATATTAAAGTGTTTGTATATAAAGTAGCTAAAATTTAACATTTATTGGATGCTCATTAATAAGCATTCTTTAGACTTTCACTAATAGGAAGTTGGCTTCTATAGTGCAGGTAGCAATTGTGTTTTCCTTTAAGTATGGTTCCTTGGAGATTTGTTTTCCTTGCTAAACCCACAGCTCACTCTGTAGAAATTGCTAACCATCAGCTGTTAAGTAGTACTACCTCCAAACAAAATGAAAAACAAAAGAAAAAGGCCATCTGGGATACAAGAAAATGTTTTTATGGGTCTCCACAGGATCCTTACAAGAATGCATGAAGACAGAAAGAGATCCAAATCTTTGGAAAACCAAAGGGTAATTTAGCCAAAAGAAAAATGTGGATTTTTTTTTGAAGACTGCTAACACAGTAACTTAATGCTTACCCTAAAATGTGCATTTTAAAGTTAAAATAAAATAATTGGTGTTTTTAATTTTTATTTAAGTATGTATGTATTTATTTTTAAATATTTATTTTCAGCTCTCCAATAATTTTTATAATAATAATTCTGTGCAATTTGCTATGAGTGCTTCTTTTACAAATTTTAAGGCTGGAGTTGGTGGCATTTATACTGAACAAACCATTGAGTTGTATAAGGTGACTCTAGGAAGTTATAACTTCAAAATATGTGGCACTTCAACAAGCATTTGAAGAGTATAGTACCTTTTACTAACCAAAGAAATAAAATCTTAAAGTCATTATTAATTTTCTAATCCTTTATAAAAATGGAGCATCTTCCATTTCATCAGCCATTAAATGAGTGTCTGCAAAAGACTGAATGAGCATTTTTGCATTTAGAGGGAAAACCATGGTCAAATTCCATTTCTTTGAAATAGTACCACTTGATCATTCATAGAGGTAAAGGAAGAACTTGAACTAAACTAAAATTAATGTAGAATCTTAGAAGTTAGACTAGATATTTGGAAACACTGACTATCCTAGCTAGCATTCTAAGAGTAATAGTGTCTTACGCCTTGGCTTATAATCAGTGATGAGTGAGAAGGTAAACAATCATTTGAGCACAGATAGGGTAGCTCTAAATAATAATACTTACTTGCTATGTTACCTGGGAGTAAAGTCAGACACCCAACCATAGCCACCACTTTAATAATTCATCTAATACTCAGCACTAGAACAGGGAAGACAAACGGGATTTTATTAAACCAAGAAGCTTCTGTACTTTAAAGGAGATAATCAACAGAAAGAAAAGATGATCAACAGAATGGGAGAAAACATTTTCAAAGTGTTCATCTGAAAGGAATTAGCATCTAGAATACATAAGGAAGTAAAACACTCAACAGCAAGAAAACAAACCATCCAGTTGAGAGGCACAGAGGATCTGAATAAATATTTCTCCAAAGTAATATTACTTATAGTCAACAAATTTATGCAGGATTATCAGCATAACTAGCCAAGGCAGAAATGCAAAACAAAACCATAATGAGATATTGTCTCACATGAGAATGGCTATTATCAACAACACAAAAATGAAAAAAATGCTGGTTCGGATGTAGAAAAAAGGCAACCATTATTCACCATTAGTGGGAATTAAAATTAGTACAACTATTATGGAGAATAGAATGGAGGTGCCTCA